>NC_052490.1:12857659-12940205 GCF_009730915.1 Dioscorea cayenensis subsp. rotundata
AGAAGATGCTCGTCGTCCCACTCTTGAGAAGTGCTTTTCCTTAGTGTTTTGAGAAGCTTTGAGGTAAGGATGTGTTTCATTTAATCTTCTTCTTCTCCCTTTCTCTTGTTTGGATTTTATTTGATGTTATTGATGGATAATCATGGGTTTTGTTTGGATTTAAGGAATATAAGAAGTGTGAAGTTGTATAACCTTGAATCCAATGAGATTTGAGAAAGATCTTTCAAGTTCTAAATTGGGGTTACTGTAGCACCGAACCAAGTTTAATTTCTTTTGCTTTTCTTGTTAGTTTTGAGGGTTGTGAAGTTTCATTCCTGTTAGATCTTATTGCTTGAGTGTTTAGCAAACCCTAGGAACACTCATTTTCCCATTTTGATCATTGTTCTTCATTTCAATTGATCAAGTCATTGATGAGGTTTCATAGCTTGTTTTTGTTGTTTAAATGCTTCTAGGAGGTGAGACTTCAATCAAGGGGAAAAGGCCGGTGGAGAAGTAACACCGGAGGTTTTTAGCTCGCCAAGTTTGTGAGTGGGATTTATTAAATTATTGACTATAAATCATGCATGTTTTCAAATGTGAAAGTTGCGTTGGCCTTCAATGATAATTTATTGTTGCTAATACTCTTGAAATGTTTTGTATGACATTTAGAAACTTGTTGATTTATTATTTAACCTATTTCAAGAATATTTGCAAAGTATAAGTTACTTGTGATGGTAAACCCAATGTTTTGGATCATATGTTTTGAATTGTGTATTTTGAAGAAAAAACTTGATGTCTTGGATATGCAGACTATGTTGAATTTCATTGTGACGATGTTATACTTATGTTATACTTTCAAAGGTTGCTCTTACATGATATTTTCTTGATGAAAAAGGATTTCTTTCAAGGCTTATGACCAATTGACTCAATCCTCTAAAATTATGTTTGAGATTTTGAATGATATATTTAGAATATTTTCTATGATGTTATTTATGTTTAAAAACTTAGTTTTGAAATGCATCTTCAAGGAATTATTGAAATTGGTGTCCTCCTATATGAAAAGATTTGTTTCACGATTAGCATAACATTTATTGGATTTGATATTTGCAAATTACTCACTCATGGAGTGAGGATGATTTACGTGAAAAGTTGTAAAATTAAGATGAAAATGATTTTACAATTCCTTGGAATGATATGTCAATATTTCTAAAGTTTCTCGAATTGTTTTCTATGGTATCTGAAAATAATATTTGGGATTATGACTGAGTCCATTCAAAGATACTATTCAAGAATGTCTTAATGTCTTTAAAAACTTCATTATTGTCTCTTAAAGGTTCTAAAATGTATGTTTCCATGAAACTTGGGACTCTTGTTTTGATATTAAATGAGTTTATGCAAACCATTTCTGCAACACATTTTGTGTTATTGTTGAAGTTATTCTTAAAATGTGTATTCAATTATTATTTACCAAAATGATAATTATTTGATGAAAAGATGTCCAAATGTGATGTTTTGGATAGTTTACTCACTCTTGGAGTGAAAATTTATATGTTAAAATTTGTGATAATCTGACGAGATTGATGCTATATTTGAAGTATCTTTTCAAACAATACTCTTGCGTGGTGTTCTTGATAGACATGGTTTCATTGAAATTGTTATAAGCAAGTTATCCACTCTTGAATCGGCATTTGTGTACACTTGTGATCTCTCTGTGAGATTTATGCTTTCATATTGATGTATTTACTATGACTACAGGCTGGATATGGTTATTTGTTGATGGTGACATAGGGGGGATCCCCAGTACTTACTGAAGTAAGGTAGTGGATGGTTTTCACGGACCGACATGTTTAGAGGTGGCGTGGAAAACCGTCAAACCGGTTATGCTATTTCAGGTGGGAGTGTAGAGCCCTGACTTGGATATAGTTGGGTTGTTCGGAGTCACAACACGAACTTCCGAGCGGTCAACACCAAGATACGCTCATCTTGGTTTCTCCCGACATAACCATGGCCACGGTTAGTAACGGAGGGTTTTCGAAACTATTTGGCATACTATCGACTTATGACTTATTTATTTACTTATTTATTTTCTAAATGTTTCTAATTGTTGAGTTATTGAAGAAAATAGTATGATTCTTAGATTTTAAACTTGTTTTAGGTTCTTTGATGAATGAAAAGATTTCTTTTGCATTTCTTGATGAAAAGCTCACATTCATGTTTTTATACTTGATTTCTTCAATATTTTGTCATTGTTGAATATTAAAGCACATTATTATTTTGCATTTTCTATTTGTTCATGAATGAGATATTGTTTCCTATTTAGTCCCTCACTTGATAACCTAATTTTGAGGCTATTTACTAAGATCTGGTCATCGATTGAGATTTCTTAAATATCTATTTTATCGAGTTATTGGAAGGAACGGATGTTTTTGCAATTATAATTGGTTTTAAATTGTTCATGTTTTAAAATTGTTATTTATAGTGTATATCATTTGCGCATGCTTGAAATCTTGTTTTGTGCTCGTTACTTATACTATCTTAATTTTGGTCGCACTTCGGAATCGTTTAACATGTTAGAACTATTAGACCTTGTGTTATGCAAAAACCTGGATTTGAAATTGTTGAAAGAAAATCATTTTTTTTTTTTTGCTATTCATTTTCCGCGAACAAATATATTTTGAAATGGTTGGAAAGTGATTCCTATTTTAGTTAAAGCTAGACTTTGATAAATTGTTATTGGAAAATACTTTTACAGATTTACTATGTTCTTTGTCGATTTTAATGTTACTCTACGGTTGCTAAGTTCCTTATTTTGGGTGTTGGTAAACTCTTAAAACTGTTTATTGTAAAATTGGTTATATTTCTTTACACATGTATGTTTTATAGTTACATGAGATTCCCCTCACTGAGTAACCAAGTTACTCAGCCCCTCTTTCTTCTGCCCAGGTGTTAGTTCAGTGAATCCATGCGGACGTGAAGTGCTTGGCAAGAGGTTATTGCAGTGCATTTATTTCTTTTGGTTTGTGTGTGTATATTCCTGTACTTGGCATGTAGGTTGTCGGATCCCTGAGGTTACGGTGTCGACCGACTTATACGAATCTCCTTCTTAATTATTCATGTATGTTGCTATTGTCCGGTGTTGTCTAAGAAACCATGCCCATATTTTGGGACAATTTGATGATTATGTATTTTTGGGAGGTAATTTTAAATGTTTGCTTGACTTCAAAATGTCCTGATGGAGTCTTTGTCATTGTTGTTGTTGTTGTGTTGTTCTTATAAGGTTTGCTTATAACTCATACCTTGTGTTACATTGATGATCTTGTATAATAAGGGTATTGTATATGTTCATTGTTGAATTATTCTGTGTTGTTATAGTGGTTATGTTCAAGGAACAGGTTAGTCGTACGACGATCTGGGGTTGAGCCAGGTGTTTGACCTCCCCCGTGTTATCTTAGCGGTATGTCATGTGTGGGACCCACTGCGCGGGCCGTGACAGAATGTCTCCTATTTTTTAATGAAAACCCTAATCCAATGTATTCTATTTGTAATGTCTCATATTTTTGAATCAAATCTCTAATCCTATGTTTTCTTTTGTGAATGTCTCCTGTTTTTTAGATTCAAATCAAAACCCTTATTGTATGTTTTATTCACGAAATGTCTCATATTTTTCAATTAAAACTCTAATCCTATTTTTGTTTGGGAATGTCCCATTTTTTCAGTCATAACCCTAATCATATGTTTTGATTAAAAAATAGGATTTGGTATTGTTTCCTTATTTTTAATCAAAACCCTAATTTTATATTTTCTTTTTGTAATGTTTCCTGTCTTTCAATCAAAACCAAAATCCTATTTTTCTTTTCTTAATGTCTACTATTTTTGAAGAAAAACTGTAATACTATGTTTTTTTTTTGGAATGTCTTGCATTTTTCAAACAAAAACATAGTCCTATGTTTTCTTATAGTAATGTCTCCGAATTTTTTATCAAAACAATAATCCTATATTTTCCGTTCGGAATGCCTAAGTGTCTCCTATGGTTTTGATTCAAAACTAAAAACATAGGACTAGGGTTTTGATTAAAAAATATGAGACATTACGAATAAAAAACATCAAATTATTATTTTTATTAAAATAAAGTAGACATTCCGTAAGGAGAACAAAAGATTAAGATTTTCATTTAAAAAATAGGAGGCATTAAAAAAAACTTAGGATTAAGGTTTTGATTAAAAACTAAAAAATAGTCAAAATTTCCAAAAATAAAATATAGATTAGGGTTTTGATTAAAAAATAGCAGACATTCACAAAAACAAAGTATAGAATTATGGTTTTTATTAACAGAAGGAGCCATTTCAAAAAGAAAACAAAGGATTAGGGTTATGATTGAAAAATATGAGACATTCTGAAAAGCAAACATAGGATAACTGTTTTGATTAAAAAAATATGAGACATTCCCAAAAGAAAACACAAGATTAGGGTTTTAATTTAAAAATATGAGACATTACTATAGTAAAAAACATCGGATTAGGCTTTTGGATGAAAAATAAAGACATTTCTAGTTTTTAATAGAAAAAGGATAAGGGTTTTGATTTAAAAAAATAGGAGCCATTTCAAACATTCATTTGGAATATCTCCTATATTTTCGAACAAAACATAGGATTAGGGTTTTCAATCCTATGTGTTTGAATAAAAGAACATAGTATTATTTTGGAATGTGAAAAGAAAACACAGGATTATGGTTTTAATTTAAATATTGATGGCATTTTGAAAAGAGAACATAGGATTAGGGTTCGATTGAAAAATATGAGACATTACTATTCAAAAATATAAGATTAGCGTCTTGATTAAAAAATATGGGACATTCCCAAAAAAACATAGGATTAGGGGTTCGATTGAAAAAATTTGAGAAATTCCAAAAAAAAAACATAGGATTAGGGCTTCGAATAAAAACATAGTAGACATTCTGAAATGAAAATATCGGATTAAGTCTTTGGTTTCAAAACATAAAAATAGGGGACATTTCCAGAAAAAAAACATAGGATTATATTTCTTATTAAAAAAATAGGAGATATTGTGAAAAGAAAACATAGTATTAGGGTTTTGTTTCAAAAATAACATACATTACTAAAAGAAAAGAAATGATAGCTTTTCTTATTCAAAAATAGGAGCCATTATGAAAAAAAAACAAAGGATTAAGGGGTTACAGTTTTGATTCAAAATTGATAAATAACAGACATGGAAAAAAGAAAACATAGTTTCAGGTTTTTGATTGAAAGATATTAGAAATTGCAAAAAGAAGACATAGGATTAGTGTTTTGATTAAAAAGTAGGTGGTATTCTGAAAAGAAAAAAATACAATTAGGGTTAGGGAATGTCTGATACTTTTGCATCAAAACCGTAATCGAAATGTGTCCTATTTCTTAATCAAAGCCCTAATCTGATGTTTTCTTTTCAGTCAAAACACTAACCTATTTTTTTCTTTTGCGAATGTCTACTATTTTTCAATCAAAACACTAATCCTATGTTTTCTTTTCAAAATGTAACCTATCTTTCAATCAAAACCTGAATCCTATTTTTTTTTTTTAAAAATGGAGACATTTCAAAAAGAAAACATTACCAATCCTATCTTTCAATCAAAACACGAATCATATGTTTTCTTTTCGAAATATCCCATATTTTCCAATTAAAACCCTAATTCTTTCTTTATCTTTCGGAATGTTTGCTATTTTTGGAAACTAAACCTTAATCCTATTTTCTTATACTAATGTCTCATACTTTTCAATCAAAACCCTAATCTTATGTTTTCTTTTCGGAATGTCTGCTATTTTTAATTAATACAATAATCCTAAGTTTTGTTTTCGTAATGTCTTATATTTTTAAGTCAAAACTCTAGTCCTATTTTTATTTTGGAATGAGCTCTTATTTTTTCAATTAAAAACCCCAATGATAAGCTTCTTTTGGGAGAATGTCTTCTATTTTTTAATCAAAACCCCAATCCTATGTTTTGTTTTGGAACTTTCACCTATCTTTTGGTTTTTAATCAAAACCCTAATCCTATATTTATATTGAAAAATTGGAGATATTCCAAAAAGAAAACATAGGATTAGCATTTTCATTGAAAAATATGAGACATAATGAGACATTATAGAAACAACAAGGGAATGCCTTCTATTGAATAGCAAGCATTCAATAATAGGAGATATTATGAAAAGAAAATGTAAGTGAGGGTTTTGATTCAAAACTGATAAATAGCAGACATTCCGAAAAGAAAATATAGGTTAGAGTTTTGATTCATAATTAATAAATAATAGACATTCAGAAAACAAAACATAGGATTCGGGTTTTGTTTGCAAAATAGGAGACATTACAGAAAGAAAACATAGGATTAGGGTTTGGATTGATAAAAAAAAATAGACATTCTAAGAAGAATACATAAGATGAGTGTTTTGATTGAAATATAATAGCCATTCCAAAAATAAAACAAATGAGGCATTCCAAAAAAATATAGGATTAGGGTTTTGAATGGAAAACAGGAAACATTTTAAAAATGAAACACAGTATTAGGGTTTTGATTCAAGTATAGTAGACATTTAAAAAAGAAAATATATGATTAGAGTTTTGATTGAAAAATAGGAGACATTACTATAAGAACACATAGGATTAGTGTTTGAATGAAAAATAGGACACATTACTGTAAAAAAACATAGGATTAGGGTTTTGATTCAAAAATAGTATACATTCCTAAAAGAAAACATAGGATAAGGTTTTGATTGAAAAAATATCAAACATTTTGAAAAGAAAAAACAGGATTAGGGTTTTAATTGAAAAATAGTAAACGTTATTATAAGAAAACATAGAATTATGGTTTTGATTAAGAAATAGTAGACATTCTAAAAATAAAACATAATATTAGGGTTTTCCTTGAAAAATATAAGACAATTTGAAAAGAAAATATATGATTATGATTTTGATTGAAAAATAAGAGACATTACTTTAAAAAAACATATGATTATGATTTTGATGATAAACCAAAAAATAGGAGACATTTAAAAAATACATAGGATTAAATTTTTGATTAAAAAATAGCAGACATTCACAGTAAACGCAAATTAGGGTTTTCATTCAAAACTAGGAGCTATTCCGAAAAGAAGAGATATTAATAGGATTTTGATTGAAAAATATGAGACATTTGAAAAAGAAAACATAATATTCTTTTTTTAATCCAAAAATAGGAGACATTCTGAAAACAAAACATAACGCTTTGGTTTTGATTAAAAAAATAGTTGACATTGCGAAAAAAAACTTAGGATAAGGGTATCGATTCAAAAATAATAGACATTCCTAAAAGAAAATATAGGACATATGTTTTGATTGAAAAATATAAGACATTTCAAAACAAAAACATAGGATTATTGTTTTTATTGAAAATAAGAGACATAAGTATAAATTAACATAGGATTAATGTTTCAATTCAATATAGAAGACATTCCAAAAAGAAAAAAAGATTAGGGTTTTGATTAAAAAATAAAGGCATTCCAAAATGAAAACAAAGGATTATGGTTTTGATTCAAAATTGAAAAATAGTACACATTCTGAAAAGAAAATAAAGGATTGCGGTTTGATTGAAAGATAAAACAGATTCTGAAAAGAAACTATAGGATTCTTGTTGTGACTGAAAAATAGGAGTCATTACTATAACAAAAGATAGGAAAAGGTTTTGAATGAAAAATAGGAGACATTACTATAAGAAAACATGGGGTTAATGTTTTGATTAAAAAAATATCTTACATTCCGAAAAGAAAAGAAAGGATTAAGTTAAAGATTGAAACATATGAGACATTGTACAAAAAAAACATAGGTTAGGGTTTTGAATCAAAACTGATAAATAGGAGAAATTAAGAAAAGAAAACATACGATTCGGCTTTTGATTTAAAGATAGACAACATTTGAAAAGAAAACATAGGATTAGGGATTTGATTCAAATATAGCCATTTAGGAAAGGAACCATAGTTTTAGGGTTTTCATTGAAAAATAGGAGACATTTCTATAAGAAAACATATGATTAGGGTTTTGATTCTAAGATTTTAGACATTCCAATAAGATAACATATGATTAGGGTTTTGATTCAAATAAAGTAAGCATTCCAAAAATAAAACATAGGATTAGGGTTTGATTGAAAAATAGGACAGATTATTATAAGAAAACATAGTGTTTGGATTTTCATTCAAAACAATGTAGATATTACAAAAAGAAAATATTGGATTAGGGTCTTGATTGAAAAATAAGAGGCATTCTAAAAAGAAAATATAGGATTGTGGTTTTGACTTGAAAAATATGAGACATTCCGAAAAGCAGCTCATAGTATTATGGTTTTCATTAAAAATTAGAAGAAATTCCCAAAACAAAAGATAGGATTTGTGTTTTGATTCAAGAAAATGAGACATTCTGAAAATAAAGCAAAGGATTAGAGTTTTGATTCAAAATTGAAAAATATGATACATTCCATAAAGAAAATATATGATTAGTGTTTTGATTGAAAAATATCATACATTCTAAAAAGAAAATAAAGGATTAGGTTTTTTTATTGCAAAATAGTAGACATCCCTAAAAGAAAACAAAGGATTAGGATTTTGATTGAAAAATAGGACACATTACAATAAGAAACCATACAATTAGAGTTTTGATTCTAAGATAGTGGACATTCTGAAATGATAATATAAGATTAGGGTTTTGATTCAAATATAATAAACATTCCTAAAATAAAATATAGGATCAAGGTTTGATTGAAAAAAAAAGAAGACATTATTCTAAGAAAACATAGGATTTGTATTTTCATTGAAAATAGAGTAGACATTGCAAAATGATAATATAGGATTAGGGTTTTGATTCAAAAATAAGAGGCATTTCAAAATGAAAAAATAGGATTTGGATTTTCATTGAAAAATATGAGACACTGCGAAAAGAAAAATAGGACTAGAGTTTTCTGTACAAATTAGAAGACATTCACAAAACAAAAAAGTAGGATTTGAGTTTTCAATCAAGCAAATGAGATATTCGGAAAAGAAAATAAAGGATTATGTTTTTAATTCGAAACTGAAAAATAGGACACATTCCAGAAAGAAAACATAGGATTAGTGTTTCGATTAAAAAATAACAGACATAAAAAAAAAACAGAAAGGATTAGATTTTACTTTAATAACAATGGGGCGATTGAGGTAACCCACCCGAAAAATGGCACTTTTAAGGTCAATGGGAAACGATTAAAATTTTACTTTAATAACAATGCTACAAAGGAAACCGGGGGTGGAATCAAACTCTTTGAACCCCCATGAGGTAAGGAATGAGGTACGTCAGGCTCGTGACGTTAAACAAGCGCTTCTTGGGAGGCAACCCAAGTGTTCGGTGGTGTTTGCTTGCATTTTTCGTATTCTAGATCTTAGTTCATGTCAATTCTCATATTTCTTAGACTTGTTTTACTTTTCAATAAGTTCATGCTTGCACACTTGGCATAGTGCTCTCATCATTTTAATTGTGGTATGTTTGTGCAACTTCTTGAGAAACTCATGTTTAGGTGTTAATTCATGCACTAGATCATCATTTTATTAAATTCACTCATTTTTGGAGGAGTCTTCGAGCTTGCTATATCATTTTTTTCATCATTTGGGGGCAGGTTTTTGAAGTTTTAATTGATTCTAATGGGTATACGACTTTACTGGGCCGTATGGTGGCCGTCTGAGATGAGCACAGAGGCTCTGTGCCGTCGCAGACGGCCCCCATACGGCCCCTATGCGGGGCAATTTGTGACGGGGGAGCCCCTTGGCCGAGAGGGCCTTTTGGCCTATGAGGCCCCCATACGGGGCCGTATGGGGGCCGTATGGCTCGGGCCCCCCATATAATCTCTCACTATCTCTCTCTCTCTCTCTCTCTTTCTTCCATTCTCCTATTTTCGCTCTTTCTCCATCGATTTTCTCTCTTCTTTCTCACTCATTTCTTGGCCAAATCTCCTCATTTTTCGTCCTAAATCTTCTCCTCATCCATTTGAGATGTCGACCTAGTGGTTTTCCCCAAGTTTAAAGCTTGTTTTCTCAAGATTTCGTCGGTATGCTTTTTCTATGCCCTAGTTTAATCTTTTTCATTTCTTGGGGATTCTTGGAGCTTTTATGTGGAATTTCTTTAGCATTTTGCTTGGTTTGGATGGTGTGATTGTTATGGATGAAGTCTTCCTTGAATTTATGTAAAAATGTTTTTTCGATTTTCATGTTTTTGGGGAGGATCCGTCAAAATGAACAGTACCCATACGGCCCCTATACGGCCGTATGGACACTATCCATCATAGTTTTCATTGTTTCTTCATGTCTTACACTACTTTTTGAATCATATTGGATTCCTATATACTTGAATGGATTTTTCATGGTTTGTAGGAATTTTGGGGATGAAGAAATTGACAAGCAACCATGGTTTGATATTTTCACCACAAGGGGTTACCAAATGGAACAAGATGTCACTTTGTGATGAGAGACTTAATTCTAAGGACAAGGATGGAGCATGGACATCTATCATTTACTTTAGTTTACTTTGTTTTGTATTTTTGTTTTTTGATGAGTTGGCATGGTTCTACCCTACCGACTTGCGTTGTCGAACTTTAGTTTATTTTCATCTTTTTGTTTTTGTTGACTACTCTCTAGTTTCCCCCTTGTGCTTATCTTTTTAAATCTTTGTGGAATGATGATGTCCACTTTTTGCCTCACAGGGCATTAAGGGAATTTGGTGAGCTTTCCTAGTTTTAATGGAGGTCGGACGGGACATGTATTGCTCACCACACATTTTCTCACGTCCTACCTCACGACGAGCAAATGTTGAACCGGGGAGTTCATTTTCACCCTCCTTTATATTTGCATTGCTTCATCTTGCATGTTTTTCATGATTAGTGTACATTGAGGGCAATGTACAACACTAAGTGTGGGGATGGGTGTATTTCATGTTTTAGGATCATTTGCTACATGCTAGTGTTACCTATGATGGCTTTGTTTATTCTTGTAAGATTCTTTTAGCTTGGACTAATGATTTATGTGAGTTACTTGTTTCTATGCTTTATTGAATCCTGTTTTTACCCCTAGTATTGTCATGTGCACTGAATTTTTTGTCGATGCCCTGCGAATAGAAAATGTGACTACTCTCTAACTCTCTTGTATGCGTAACACACTACTTTGAGTACTTGTCCTTAGAACACTAAGTTCTTTCCTTCAATGGACTCTTAAGAACTTCTAAGTCTTGTTGAGCTAATCCTAGTTTTTGTGTCATGTAGATTACTCGAAGATGTGATCTAGGGTGAATGTGATTTGAAAAAATGAAATGAATGAAAAAAAGAAAAGAGAGAGAAAAAAAATGAGACTATGTCAGTATTCCTCTGCTTCTGAAGCATGAATGCGTCTATGTAGACTGTAATCGAGTAGTTGGGTGGCTCTTTTGCCTAACCAGCATGTGCACCCTCCGAAAGATTTTCAAAAATGATGTTGGTGCGAGCCCTACGTTAGTCGGACTCAGAAAAAAAAAGAAATGAAATGATGAAATGAAAATAAAACCTAGTGATCTTTTTGAGTACCTACCAAAGGTTTTGAGTAGAAAGTGGACTTAGTTTCAAGGTATAGAATTAGAAGGATCTTATTTGGCCATTGAAGTAGCACTTAGTAGTTTAAGACTTAGTATTCTTTGTAAGTGGAGTGATTAGCATCTAGAGCTGTACTGATTGAAGTCCTTAGGCTAGACCAGATCAGGGCATATGAGATATAAGATTCACTTACACGGCACAGACATATAAGGGGTGAGACAAGATATTTTTATTATGCTTATTGACTATGAATCAACATCTATGTATCATTGTCCATTGCTTTTGGAGTCTTATATTTACTTGATGCCAGAGGTAGTGCATTTAGCCACTTCTCAGTCTCTTTGTATTTCATGAGTCGTTTGCTTGGGGACAAGCAACGCTTAAGTGTGGGGATATTTTATAAGTGTCTAAATGTAAATGTTTTCATGCATATATCGTATTCACTTTGCATGTATTTTGTGTGGTTTGATGCCCGTTTTGAGCTTAATCATCTATTATTTGCTTTGTAGGGCATAAGGAAGCCATAGAGAACAGGAAGATATCATTTGGGCGAAAATGAAGAAAGAGAATTTCATACTACCCCCATACTACTACGAGTGGGGGGCCGTATGCATGTAGTGGCAGATTGATTTTAAGTGTGCGCTTGATTTTCATACTACCCTCAGTATGGGGGCCGTATGCACCCCATATGGATCGTGAATCTAGGGTTTTTGGGTGCTATACGACCCCCATACGACCCGTATGCCTCGGGGGTTATAAATACCAACTTTTAGGGAAGAAAAGAGAACTTTTTGGCTGGCCCTTTTCTTGGCCGACTTTGGGAGAGCACTTGGGAGTTTTTGGGCGACCTTTAGGAGGAGAAGAAGGGCAAGGAAGCTAGAAGATCATCCAAGCCCAAGGTCCTAGATTCTCAAGGCAAGAAGGCAACATCATTCAAAGGAAGATTTACCACGATTTGAAGGAAGGAGACCCGCGGCTAGAGGAAGAATCATTTGGCACTCCTTTGGCGGGGAAAGCGTCATTCAGCACATTCTTCACCTCCTCCTTCACCATTTCATCTAGGGAGTGTCATTATACTTTTGTTTCATGTTTTGCTTGGTTGTATTGCTTGTTGTGGGATGATGACACACTAGACCCCCAAGGGCACCGGGTGTTGGTGAACCTTGGGGGGTTTTATCATGTATGTTGGATGATAACTTGTTAATTCTATGCTTGTGTAATTTTGAGATCTAATCCATTGTTTTCATGCTAAGTGCTACACTAAGGAGAAATCCGTAGCTCTTTTATGAGTGATGCATGTAGATGTGACTTGCTCGCATGTATTAGATCATGAATGGATTAGAAGGTGATACTTGTATCATCACGCCGAGAAATCGGGTGTTTGGTAGCCCTCCATGTAGGTTTAATCCGAAGAAGAGTATGTTTACTCCTAAGTGAGATTTCCTCTTACTTAATGCAATTGTAGGGATATAGATTTGGGAGAAATTCCTATTTATGTTTGTATGGGATTAGGGTTCAATCGCCGAGAAATTGGGGTTGTTCTAATCTTGGAATCTCATGGTCCATTTTACCCTTGCATCTTTTGATCATCATCCATGTTGCATGATAACCCCTCAAGGGGATCCTCATCAATAGGGCTTTGCATCTCATTGATTTTCTTGCTTGCTTATTGCTTATTCTCTCTAATTTGGTCATAATCTCGTTTTAGCTTTAATTACATTTAGTAGAGTAAAAATCCATCACTTGAGATCTTAGGCTAGATAATAGCTCGAGAAGGAGTAATAGGAGATCCTTAGCCCTGTGGAATACGATCCTCGCGTCTTCACGCGAGGTATTACTTGGCGATCCCGTACACTTGCGGGGAAGCAATCAGTGGATTCAAGAGCATTTTTGGCGAAGTACTGCAGTAGTTTACTGGAACAAATCAATGTAGCAAAATAACTGTAGCAGTTACTACTTATAGCTCGTAGGAAACCAATTTCTGGAAATCCACACGGATGTCTTGATATTCCACACGCCTGTGTGGATGCACGATTCCAGCCCTTATAAATACTATGATTTGAGACATTTTGAAGGATCCTTTTCTCATCTTTTCCCCATCTTTGGAGGCACTCGCCGCTAATGTTTAGAGAGGCTTTGGCTAGGTCTTTGGAGTGGTTCTATGACCTTCAACATTGCGTTCCTTCAGAAAATAGTTATTAGGGTTGCTTTCATCGGCATCGATTCGGCGAGGTGCACTCTAGGCTTAATGAGGTAACCCTTGGAGAAGATGAGGTGACTCCACAAGACCGTCGATAAGGACTATGAAGGGGTTTTACTTATAGATTACATGTTTTTACATTTCGATTTCATTATTGATTGTATATTACTCCACGGAGAGCTAAACCCCTAGTGGGTGCTTGGACTTGTAAATCCTAGGATGATGTTATTTCATTGACCTTTTATTATGTTTCTTTAACTGATGTTTTAATTGAGTTCCAACTTTGGATGCTTGTTGAATTTATTTTCCCTTAGAGTGACATTAGGGTTAAGAAGGTATATTGGTAATCCTTGTGAATGAGTAACACTTCATTAGGATTAGACAAAGCTAGGATGGAGAGGGTCGAGGACGGGTGAGTTGAGAGGTAGTGGAACGTCTCCTTTTCCTTTCGGTGTGATTTATCCTACCTCCACATTCTCAGAGTTCTTTGCAATCACAATAGAGTGAAGTGCTAAGATAAAAAATCCACTAGGGGCTTAGTTGCTCGAGCAATAGACTGAAGTGTTGAAGTAATCCTTAGTGCTAGGGCTTAATTGTGATTAGGGATCCTTTCCCTAGACCAAAGGGTTAGATCTATATTAGGGAATAGGGTTTATCACTTGGAGTCCTAAGAGCTTTAAGCAACCTTGCACAGTGTGAGGCTGAGACTCCCTTTCCACTGGGGCATAGTGTAGGGTTAGTCATGGTTAACCTAGGCTTCATCCATATGATACAAGATTCAGCACAGTTTAATGGTTTGGTTGATGATGATCCAAACAGCCACATTGAGAATTTCTTCGAAGTGTACAATGTGCTAAAGATTAATGGAGTTACGGATGATGCCATTAGGTTAAGGGACTTCCCATTTTCCATGAAGTGAGAGCAAAAGTATGGCAACATTCATTACCTAGAGCATCGATCACTACATGGGAGGAGATGGTAGAAGCTTTTCTTGCCTGATATTTTCCTCCCAGAAAAATTGCAAATCTTAGGAATGAAATATCCTCTTTTGTGAACAGAATTGGGATAGGTTCAAGGATTACCTGCGAAAATGTCCTCGGCATGGGTTCCTCGAGTGGATGATTATTCAAACTTTCTACAATAGTTTTAGTCGAAGCACAAAGCAGTTACTTGATGCAACAGCAGAAGGTACTTTAGGAAGCAAGAGCCCTTGAAGAAGCCTGACATCTCATTGAAGACATGGCTATGAATAGTTATCTAGTGGAACATATGAGACAAGAAGGCGGTAGGTGGACTTCATGAGATTGATGCAGTCACATCATTGCTCGGCCCAAATCTTTGTTGGAGTAATCAAGGGCAGCAGAAGGCTATAGCACCACCAAGTTTCTAACACCAACAACAAACCCCGAACATGGAGAATAGAATTTTAAGGGTTGGAGAACTTGATGACCTACTTAGAGAAGGTTTTGACCAAGTTTATTTAATCATCGGATACAAGATTTAAAACAGTTGAAGCCACATTTCACAACCATACTGCATCATTGTACAACTTCGAGAATCAAGTGGGAGAAATTGTGAAGTGGTCGTAAAGTTGAGAGTAGGCTCCCTAGTGAGAAGACCAATGTTGAGTCACCCGAGGTCATGGAGGTTGATGATAGAGCCAAAGAGAAGGAGGTGGCACCCCCACCTTACAAGCCAAGAATTCCTTATCCATTTCAAGGTTGAAGAATAACCAAAATAATGAGCAATACAAGAAGTTCTTGGGTCTATTCAAGCAGTTGCACATTAACATCCATTTGTGGAGGCATTGTCTCAAATGCCTCACTATGCAAAGTTTCTCAAACACCTCTTGAACAATAAGAGAAAGTTGGAGGAGAGTGCATCTGTGGTCTTTAGATGCTTCATGCTCGTTGGTGTTGCAAAAGAATATGCTAAACAAGAAGATAGATCCCTGAAGGTTTATCATTCCATACAAAATTGGTAATTTTTGGGGAAGAAAAGGCATTGGCAGATTCAGGTGCTAGCATTAACATCATGCCTTATATATTTTTCAAGAATCTAGGATTGGGAAAGCGTAGGCCTACTTGGATGACACTTCAATTGGCTAACCGAATAATTATACATCCGAGGGGCATAATTGAAGATGTATTTATGAAAGTTGACAAGTACATATTTCCTGTAGACTTTGTGGTGTTGGATGTTGTTAAGGATGCCAAGGTTCCATTCATACTTGCGAGGCCATTCTTGCCGACTTCCAAAGCTCTCATTGACATGGACAGTGGGGTGTTTTCATTACAACTTGGTGATGACAAGTTTACATACTGCCTCACCGAAGCCATGTGACATTCTCTTGACTTTGATGATACGTTATATTTTATTGACTCGACTGATGAGTTAATTGATGATTACGTCCAGGAAATGATGTGTCCAGACCCATTGGGGGCTTGCTAGATCAAGAGGTGGAGAATGAAGAAGTTTTTACGCTTGGTCTAGAGCACAAGTCGCAACCTACCCTTGAGATCATGAAGAGGATAATTCTAAAGATGAAGCGAGCAAGGAGACATCACAAGAAGTGCCCCAAGGCTAATGGGGATGTGCAAGAACTGAGTAAGGATGACGAACCCTTGTGTGGTAACATGCTCATTAACTCTCCCTCTACCTTAAAACAATTATGTGTATAGTGCTTTCAAGTTGTAGGTAAGAGAGCAACCTTCATCTATGAGCCCCCATGAGATAAGGTCAGGTACATTAAGCTTAGTGACGTTAAACAAGCGCTTCTTGGGAGGCAACCCAAGACTTTACTGTTTTTATAGGTTTTAGTTTAGTACTTGCATGAATAAGAGCTTGAGTGTTGGTGTCTTGATTTTTTATATGTTATTGCTGTGTTTTACTCATGGGTTGTTGGTGTTTTAGTGTGCTTAACCGTGATTGGTGAAGTTTCTTGGTTGTTTGAGCGCATTTTCCATAGTTCTTTGGTTAGTTCTTTATTGTTATGTAGTCTGCGTATGTGTATAAGTGTACAGAAATTTTTTTGCAGACTTTGTAATTTTTCCAAGTCATCCATAGAAGACACACAACCATGTAAAATTTTCATACGGGCGTGTGTTTCTCTTCAAAGCTTATCCCGAGAGGACACAGGGGCGTGCGAATGCAACTGTGAACGACCTTGTGATGGTCACATGCCTGTGGATAATTTTCACACGGGCGTGTGGATCTCCGCATAGTTCTTAGACTCTATCCTGAAAAGACACAGGGGCGTGTGAATGTCCCTGTGGATGATCCTGTGAACTACACATGGGAGTGGGTAATTTCCACACGCCCGTGTGAAACTTTGTAGAGACTTGTCTTCCATCCCCGAGAGCACAGTGGTGTATAAGTGCCCCTATGAATACACCTGTGAGAATCCACATGCCAATGTGAAATTTTTACAGGGCCATGTGGAACACTTAGTCATGTCTCTCGGGAGGACAGAGGGGCCACAGGGAAGTGTGGGTGCCCCTGTGGATTGGGCACAAGGTCGTGGGAAATTTCTACACGCCCTGACAATGGCCATTTGTGTGCTACCGCAAGTGCACGGGTTTGTCAAATAATAAATTCCCAGGTGAGTGCGATATCGTATCCACAGGTAGTAGAGAATAAAAATACTTAAGTTGCTACTTAACCAAGTGAAGATGAACAATGATTGTATAGATAAAGTGTGATGTAAACAAGAATAAAAGAACAAGAAAGAGAAGCACAAATAAGTGAGAAGAAAGACAATCGATATAAAGTGGGGTCCTTGGATACTGTTCTGCCTAGAATAATCGTTTCAAGTGCAAAACCAACTATTATGCTTCCTAACTAATGCATTAATGAGTTATGGAGATCTTACAATACACGACCCCAAATCTAAGGTCAACCGTGACTAACTCTATACTATGCCGTGGCGGGGAAATCGAACACTCTTAATACCTCACATTGTATAAAGTTGCATGGAGTTATAGGAATTCCAAATAATAAAACCTATTCATATGTGTAGACCTAACCCTTTAGTAAAGGTGAAAGGCCCCTAATCACAATTAAGCCAAGATACTAGAGTTCACTTTGACATTTTACTCTGTTGCTCGCGTAACTAATCCCCAACAGAGTCCATCCTCTAGCACTTCACTCTATTGTGACCACAAAGAACTCGATGGAGGTAGGATAAATCACACCAGAGGGAAAAGGGGAAGCTCTCGACTCACCCTCTCAACCCTCTCCAATCTAGCTTTGTTTAACCTTCATGGTGTGTCACTCACTCATAAGGGTTACCAAGGTGAAGTCTCAACCCTAGTGTCACTCTAAGGGATTTTTCAAACAATCAAGAATTCAAGATTGGAATTCAATTAAAAGATCAATTAAGGAAAGCATAATAAAAGGTTTAATGAAACAAATACATCCTAGGGTTCACCAATCCAAGTACCCACTAGTGGTTTAGCTCTCCATAAAGCAAGATACAATCATTTGTGAAATCAAAAGTACAAACAAATTATCCTTAGGAAAACCCCCTAGATAGTCGTGTTGATGGTCTTATAGAGTGGCCGCGCCTTTTTCAAAGATCCCGTTATCAAGCCTAGGGCACACCACACCGGATCGGTGCCGATGAAAGCTACCCTAATAGCTATCTTCCAAGAGAATCACGATGTTGAAATCATAGAACCCCTCCAAAAGCCTTGCCAATATGTCTCTAAACCCCAGCCGCAAGCCTCTCAAAAGTTGAAGAAAAGATGGAAAGAACGATGCTGAAATGGAGCTTAATCGTGAGTTTAAAAGGGTTAGAATCGGGCATCCACATGGGCGTGGGGAATTTTCACACACCCGTGTGGATTCTCTGAAAATCTTATTTTTTAGCCGGCCATAAACAGTACTACTACAGTACATTGCTACAGAAATTTGCTATCAATGCACAAATCGGCATTCACGAATGTGACTGCCTTGGTGCCCATCCACATCATTGTAGATCCACATCATTATACTCGCTTGAATACCTGGACGTTAGCACACATTCTCGTATCTTGAGCCCGACTTGTATCTTCGCATTTGTTCCTTCCCAAGATTTCATCAAATAGTGCATTCACAATCTACATTGCCTTCTTTTCTCAATATTTAGCTTCGCAATCCTACATGCGCAAAACAACACAAATACACATGTATTAGCGCTTAAACCTGATAAAAGTAATGCTCATCATAAGGAAATAACACTTCGCATTCTTATCGCACATGCACTTATCAAACTTTCCCGCACTTAAGCTTTTTTTCTTGTCCTCAAGCAAAGAAATAAAACATCGGGTTCACCAAAGCTCGGCCTTAGGTTCACCAAAGCATGCAAGGAGAGCATTCTACATGTAAGGGAAATTTCAACACTAAATACGCAAAATCAATGCTCTAGATAAAAACTTGAATCAAAAAGGACAACAACCCGAAATCGTGTAAGTGTGTGTAAACTCACTCTATTCAACCTAAAGAATACTCCTCAAAGTTTTAAGTAAAAGGGACTTATTTATCTACAAAAAATAACAAAATAACAAGATGGTAGCAGCTTCACACATCCTCTAAGGTAGCCCCTTTTCCAAAGCGGCCGCTAAGTTGGTTTTCACACTTTTGAGGTGATAGCTCTTTCTACTGGGGTGGTAGCTTTCACTCATCTCATGAGATAGCTCTTTCTCTCATTAGGGCATAACTAGTATCTGACTTATGAGAGTAGTTTCATACTTCATAGGTGGTAGCTCTTTCCACCCAGAATGCACAACTAAACGATATATATATATAAATTCAGCAAAATAAAACAAGAAACAAAACTAATTAGTCCCTTAAATAATGAACATGAGTTTCCAAAAGAGTTTTAAGAGTGAGTGGTGAAACAAGTATCAATCGGGCAAAAATTCCTACAAATTCAAGTAAAAACTAGAGCATGAGAACATTCAATGTTAAAACATCTCCTAAACTCAAGAATACAAACATTGCAACTAAGATGAACCGCCATTGACTATTTGAGCATGTATGTCAATCAAAACTTGTGTAAAAGACATGTGCATGTATGTCAATCAAAACTTGTGTAAAAGACATGTGCAACGTGAACTGCCCCTTACACTTTAGATGTGCATTGCCCTCAATGTGCCCATACAAGCACCATAGAAAGTATAGTCATCAAGGAAAATATGTGGGAGTGGCCAATCGAAATAATACTCCCCTGACTCCTAGTGTTGCATTTGATGGAGCAAAATCCTTGGTAGTAAAGAACCAATCGGTTGTGAAGTACACACGGCCCACATTGGCCATGTCCATGACTAGTTCTCAATCCCCATACTGACAAGACCATCTGCACGCATACACAAGGGGGTTCAGTGAAGCTCAATAAACAAAACCGACTCGAGTATATAAAAGATAAAGCAATAAATATAACTCGAGACAAAATAACGAAAATAAAAGACATACTCAGAAGAAAAATCCTTTCTGAGTAGTGCAAATCTACCAATAATACAAAATAAAGCAAAAATAACAAGAAAGAAATAAGATATGCATCAAGTGTCGATGTCATCTGCTGTCGGCTCCTCCCCTATTGCTGGTGGTGGTAATGATGCACAAGGTGGATCAACTGGTGCTGGAATAGGTGATGGTGTTGCCAGAGATGCCTAAGTGGTCCGCGGCCATAGGACAAATGATGAGGCAACGTCTCGCTATAAAATCTATTGTAACGTATCAAAGCATGCCATCAACTCGGTGTACTACATAACCTGTGTCTCCCGAACCTTGGCTATCTCAGTATGTAGCACCCTAATAGAATTCTCGAGCCTCTCAAAATGATCATAAGCTCGAGACGGTGAAAACAACTGTATTGGGGGTGGCTCCTCTACCACGGGAGATGCCTCAGTCTCCATCGGTGTCGGCTGAGGCTCAGGGGCGGCCTGAAAGGCCTCATCATCATCACCCTCACTCTCGTTATCACTAAAGTGGGTGTAATCAAAACATATACACCAGGGCTGTGTCTGTGCACCAATCCCATGAATCTCAATGTATCCAGGCCTAACGGTGAAGGAATAGTCATCTTCTCAGCACAACGTATACCGTCTAGCATATCTATGCCCATAAAAAGTCTGGTGATGTACGGCTTTGAAAAGATTACACCAACTCTGAAATACTAGCCCTGGTGGCGTACATACTCAGCTAGTATATGGCCAAAATGGATTGGCTATCTCTGAACCATAGAGTAAAGATACAGAAGCTCTTGTCGGCTCAGGACGCCGATATTGTCACCACGGCCATTCACCGAGTAATTCAAAATGGCATGAAGATAGCGGTACATAGGTCCAGAAAGGCTCGTGGCCTTGGACACACCTCTCTTATACTATTCCTGGCTACATAGACTGCTATATGCTCTCTGAGGATTCAAAGAACGAGGATAATCGGTCAGAAGTCGCTTGTACTCCTCAGTGGCCATAAAGGTCTCATCATAGAGGCCCAAAAGGATCGAGAATTGTGGGAAGCTCATAACATGGTACTGCCCAAGTGATCTAAACTGTATAGCATCAACATTGTAAAATCTAGCATAGGACCTGTTGAACTCAAACAACGATAAAACCTCAAGTGTAAGTGCATGGATGGCAGGCTCTCAAAACGTCAGTAACTGTCTCCAACCCCCAACTGGGACAAGATTCTCTATCTCATCTGCCAACTCATAGCCCCGCTGTATATCTCGCAATACACTCATATCTAAGAAATGAGTCTGTCCGAACCTAATCTTCGATAATCGCTCAAAACGAACTTGGTGCTCGGGAAGAACAAATCCCATATTCTCTGGCTCAGGGGATGACTCACACGGACGCTTCTCAGCTTGCTTCTCCAACTGGGTGCCATATCTACAAAATGAAAACATAGACTCGATCAAAAGCATTCAAAACTTTATTCAGCAAAATTCCACACGGTCGTGTGGAATTTCCACACACCTGTGTGGATCCACAGGGTGTGAAAACCGCACGGCCGCGCATCAGGAAAGCTAAAATACAACTTTTCATTGTTTCTAACTTTGTTCTAGGCATGCATATACCTTATAAACATAGAAACAAAGCAATATTCATCATTTTAATCGATTAAAATCAAGTATGATGAAGAAAAAATGAATTGAGGGTTTACCTGGAGTTGAAGATGAAAACTCTTGAATTCGGCCGACAATTCAAGTAAAACACCTCAAGATCAATGGTGCGAGGTCGGGAAAGTAGTGGAGACTGTTCTCTGAGTGATTAGGAATGTAGGAATGAATAAAACCGATAGGATTTTGAAGAAAACCCGATGGCCTTTGCATTTCTGTACATCCTCATGGGTGTTGGGAAATTACCCACGCCCGTGTGACTCCACAGGAGAGCTCGCACGGGTAGATGCATGCCCCTATGTTTTCTCTGGAAAATACTCAAAGTATTTTGAACGCAACCACACGGGCGTGCGGGAATTACCCATGCCCATGCTCCCTACCCATAGGGGCATACGCACGCCCCTGTAGGGTCCCTGCCCAACCGAGTAAATTCTCTAAGTATGACTCACGCCAGTGTTGAAATTACCCACGGGCGTGGGTCGTCACAGGACCAATTCACAAGGGCACTTGCACGCCCCTGTGCATTCTTACGATGGAGGGAGCTCCTCTGCAGAGATCCATATGGCGTGCGGAAATACCCCACGCCCATGCGTTTATCACAAGATCACCCACAGGAGCGAGTCCACACCCCTGTGTCTTCTCGGGAAAATCTCCCAATCTCTGCAGGGACACACACACCAGTACAAAAATTACACACGGGCTACTGAAAGTTGCAAGGTCGTCATTAGGGGTGAGTCCACGCCCGTTGTGGCCTCTCAGGATGAGCTCACAGTAGAGACCCACGGGCGTGTGGAAATTCCACACTCCCGTGCGTTTTCTCTCGATGCCTAAGAAAATGTAGTAGACTCTGCAGAAAATTCCTGAGCGAATAAAAACACTCTGAGCCTGCTTTTATCATGCAAACTATACTAGAGAAAAATGCACAACATGCTCAAACGACAAAAAAACCTTTGTCATACTCATTTAAACACACATGTGCACCAAAGATCCTCGAGAAAATCACAGTAATAGCATCTCAAAATCAGGACACCAACACTCAAAGCTTTATTCATGCAGACACTAAATTAAAAACTATAAAAAAAGTAAAGACTTGGGTTACCTCCCTAAGAAGTGCTTGTTTTACATCACTAACCTTGACGTACCCTTCTTACCTCACAGGGGCTCATAGATAAAGGTTTCCCTCTTATCCCTTGACTTGGAAGCATGATGAACATATCCTCTTGAAGGTAGAGAGAGAGTTGCCGAGCTTGTTACCACTTGAGGGTTCGTCACCCTTGTTCCATTCTCGCATATCCTCAACAGCCTTGGGGCATTTCTTGTGGCATCTTCTTGCTCGCTTCATATTCCGGAGTATCTTCTTCATGATCCCCGGAGTAGATGGTACCTTTTCCTCTGGACCAAGCATCATCAACTCCTTGTTCTCCACTTCTTGGTCTAGCAACCCTCGTACGGGTCCGGATTCAACATTTCATGTGGATATTCATCAATTAGTTCATTGGTAGTGTTAAGAAAATATAAAGTAACATCAAAGTCAGGAGAATGTCGCATGGCTTCAGCGAGGCGGTATGTGCGCTTGTCATCTCTAACCCTCAGTGTCAACTCCCCACCATCCATGTCGATCAATACTTTGGAGGTGCGCAAGAATGTCCTCCCAAGTATCAAGGGAATATCTGCATCCTCATCGACATCCATCACTACGAACTCTACAGGAAATATGTACTTGTCCACCTTGACAAGCACATCTTCAATAACGCCCCTTGGATGTCTCACCGTTCGGTTCGCCAATTGCATAGTCATCTGAGTGGACCTAGTCTCTCCCAAGCCTAGCTTCTGAAAGAACAAGTATGGCATGATGTTCATACTAGCCCTAAATCTGTCAATGCCATCTTTTCACCCAAATTGCCAATGTTGTACAAAATCACAAAGCTTCCTTGGTCTTTCTTCTTGTTTGGCATATTCGTTTGCAACACCACTCAAACAAGAGGCATCTAAGATCATCGATGCACTCTCTTTCAACTTCCTCTTACTGGTAAAAATATCTTTCAAGAACATAGCATACCGAGGCATTTGAGACAACGCCTCCACAAAAGAAATGTTGATGTGCAATTACATAAATAGACCCAAGAACTTATTGTATTGCTCATTAGTTTGATCATTCTTCAATCTTGAAGGATAAGAGATTCTTGAGTTGTAAGGTGGAGATGCCACCTCCTTTTCTTTGTTGGCTCTCTCCTCAACCTCCACGACCTCAGGTGCTTCAACATTGGTCTTCTTACTTGGAAGTCTACCTTCAACCTCACGACCACTTCTCAAAGTGATCCCCTTCACATGTTCTCTTGGTTTAGTCTCGATATTTCTTGGGAAGCTTCCTTGTGGTCTCTCCGATAAAGACTTCATGATTTGCCCCACTTGATTTTCTAAATTATGCAATGAAGCGGTGTGGTTGCGAAATGTAGCCTCAACCTATTGAAACCGTGTATTTGATGATTGCACAAACCTAGTCAATGCTTTCTCTGGATCGGACATCCGAGTCTCCAAGCCTAAAACACTATTGTCCATGTTTGGGGCTTGTTGTTGTTAAAAACCCAGTGGTGCGGTGGCCTTTTGTTACCCTTGGTTATTCTATAAGAAATTAGTGTGGTTCCTCCAACCAAAATTATAGGTATTTCTATAAGGATTGCCTTGGTTTCTCATTACAATACCCACATAGTCGACTTGCTCAACGGAGGAGGTACCTCCAACGGCTATTGGGCAATCGAATTGGGCATGTCCCCCTCCATATCCACCACAACTCGTTACGGCCGCCAATCTCGGAGAAGTTAGAGTGTCTAACTTCTAACTCAATGCCTCCACTTGGGCCGCCATCGATGTAACAACATCGATCTCATGGATGCTGGCCACTTTCTTCTTCTCCCTAGCATTCCATTAGTAGCTGTTCAACCCCATTTCTTCGATTAGTTGCTGGGCTTCTCTAAGGGTCTTGCTACCTAAGGCACCTTCTACCGCTGCATCAAGTAACTTTCTTGTACCTGTGATCAAACCATTGTAAAAAATCTGAATGATCATCCACTCTAGGAACCCATGTTGAGGACATTTTCACAGGAGTTCCTTGAACCTTTCCCATGTCTTGAATAGAGACTCCAATTCCATTTGCACAAAGGATGAGATCTCATTTCTAAGCTTTGCAGATTTTCCGGGAGGGAAATAACGGGCAAGAAAAGCTTCTACCATCTCCTCACATATAGTGATCTATGCTGTAGGTAATGAGTGTAGCCATTGCTTCGCTCTCTCCTTCAAGTAAAATTGGGAAGGCTCTCAACTTGATTGCATCATCCGTAACACCATTGAACTTGAGCATATCACACACTTCCAAGAAATTCTCTATGTGACTATTTGGATCCTCCTCGGCCAAACCACTTAACTGTGCAGACTACTGTAACATGTGAATGAATGCCGGGTTT
This sequence comes from Dioscorea cayenensis subsp. rotundata, assembly GCF_009730915.1. Taxonomy (NCBI): domain Eukaryota; kingdom Viridiplantae; phylum Streptophyta; class Magnoliopsida; order Dioscoreales; family Dioscoreaceae; genus Dioscorea; species Dioscorea cayenensis. Next base: position 12,883,003 of record NC_052490.1, read on the forward strand.
AGGTCAAAATTTTGAGCTATGATTGGGGGCCACACAATGCTAGACTACGTTCCAAAAACTGGCAGTCTGCCGTAATTAGAGAGTGTTCATTGTTGTTTATTCTCTTCTGCCATGTTGTTAGACCTTTCAACTTCCACTTCAGCTTGATTTGACAATTCTTGTATAGGTTCTTCACCCCTTCTTCTGAGTGTACATTCAAGTTCAGAATCACATTCAATCAATATTGAAGGGTTCCCTAGGGTCATAACCTGGAGCTCCACCAAAATAAAGAAAACAAAATTAGAACGATGATAGAATAAGAAGATATAAAATAGAATGAATGAATAGCTAAGATAGCAAATTGCAAAGTATCTCTAAACACCTATTCCCCGGCAATGGCGCCAAAAAGTTGACAACACCTCTTGCTTGTGACCCGCAAGTGCACAGGTTTGTCAAGTAATAAATTCCCAGGTGAGTGGGGTATCATATCCACAGGGAATAGGGAATAAAAATACTTAAGTTGCTACTTAACTAAGTGAAGATGAACAATGATTGTGTTGATAAAGTGTGATGTAAAAAAGAATAAAAGAACAAGAAAGAAAAGCACAAATAAGTGAGAGGAAAGGCAATCGATATAAAGTGGGGTACTCAGATATTGTTCTGCTTGGGATAATCGTTTCAAGTGCAAAACCAACTATTATGTTTCCTAAGTAATGCATTAATGAGTCGTGCAGATCCTATAATACATGGTCTCAAATCTAAAGTTAACCGTGACTAACTCTATGCTATGCACCGCCGAACAAATCGAACAGTCTCAATACCTCACACTATATAAATTTGCATGGAGTTCTAGGGATTCCAAGTGATAAACCCTATTCCTATGTTTAGACCTAACCGTTTGGTCATGGTGAAAGCCCCTAGTCATAATTAAGCCCCAGAAACTAGAGTTCACTTCAACTCTTCACTCTATCGCTCGCGTAACTAAGCCCCAGCGGAGTTCATCCTCTCGCACTTCAATCTATTGTCACCACAAAGAACTTGTGAAAATCGAGGTAGGATAAATCACACCGGGAGAGGAAAGGGGACGCTCTTCTACCTCTGGACTCACCCTCTCAATCCTCTCCAATCTAGCTTTGTTTGACATTCATGGTGTGTCACTCACTCACATGGGTTACCATGGTGAACTCTCAATCGTAGTGTCACTCTAAGGGATTATTCAAACAATCAAGCATTCAAGATTGGAACTCAGTTAAAACATCAATTAAGGAAAGCATAATAAAAGGTTTAATGAAAAAAATATATCTTAGTGTTCACCAATCCAAGTACCCGACTAGGGGTTTAGCTCTCCATGGAGCAAGATACAATCAATCATAAAATCGAAAGTAAAAACAAATAGTCCATAGGAAAAACCCCTCGATAGTCATGTCGATGGTCTTGTGGAGTGGCCGCGCATTCTTCAAAGGTCCTCTTGTCAAGCCTAGGGTATACTTCGCCGGATCAGTGCTGATAAAAGTTCCCCCAATAGTTATCTTCCAAGAGAATCGCGGTGTCAAAGGCATAGAACCCTCGAAGAGCCTTGGCAAGACTTCTCTAAACCCTAGCCGCAAGCCTCTCCAAAGTTGAAGAAAAGATGGAAAAAATGATGCTAAAATCGGGCTGAATCGCTGCTTTAAAAAGGCTAGAATCGGGCATCCATACGGGCGTGGAGAATTTCCACACGCCTGTGTGGATTCTCTGGAAATCCCATTTTCAAGCGGCCATGAACATTACTGCTACAGTAATTGGTACAATGTTTTGCTCGATAACCTGCTACAATACTAGCCAAAGACACTCCCTAATCCATGTTTTTCATCGATGTAGCATAAACGGACACATGTTTATGCCGTAGATCACATCGCTTCTTCAATAAACGGCCTCATTGGTGAAGATTTTGCTATCAATACGCAAATCGAGATACTCGAATGTGACCACCTCTGTGTCCCTCCACATCATTGTACTCGCTTGAATACCTGGAGGTTGGCACATATTATCGTATCTTGAGCCCGACTTATGTTTTCACTTTTGTTCCGTTATAAGATTTTATCAAATAGTGCATTCACGATCTACATTGTCTTCTTTTCTCAATATTTAGCTTCGCACCCTACATGCGCAAAAGAACACAAATACACATGTATTAGCGCTTAAACCTGATAAAAGTAATGCTCATCATAAGGAAAGAACACTTCGTATTCTTATCGCACAAGAACTTATCACACCCGTGTGGATGCGTTCAGAGGCTAGAACAGTTATCCCGAGAGCACACAGGAGCGTGTGTCTACCCCTTTGAGAGGCCCTGTGGGACTCACACGTGCGTGGGTAATTTTCACATGCCCGTATGGATGCACAAAACATCAAGAGCCGTGATTTTTTCTTTAAAACACACTCACGGCCAATTCATTCTATAGCTTCCAAACACTCCAACAATGCCTCACTTTCGCCATCCCGACCTTTCTCCATCTATTTAAAGGGATTTGAGAGAGTTTTTCGGCCGCATTCAAAGTTTTTGAGTTTCATTTTGTCGATAAGCCTCATTTTCTCTTTCTTTTTTCCAATCTTCATTTATTTTGCTTGTTGTGGTTGATTTTCCATGATTTACATGTTAAAACTGTTGGTGGATACTTTTAGAAGTGATTCAGAAGAGTTTAATATGTATATTGAGTTTATTGAATGTCTAAGCCGTGCAGCTTTCACGCCCTGTAGATCCACACGGGCATGTGGATATATCCAGAGGACCATGTGGATTCCTACATTATTAGCATTTAAGTTGTAATAGATTGATTTCTTATCCAATTTTTGCAGGAATGGCACCCAGATCCAAGAAGCAAGCAGGCAAGCGTCCCAAAGAACCCTCTCCTGAGTAGTTAGAGTTCACGATTTTTGAGCATCCAGGCTCGTTTTGACCACTTTATTGAAGCTCAAGTTTGAACAGTCTCGTTTCCTAAACTTGAGTGCACTAAGAGAGGTTCAGTTAGGAAATGATATGGCTAACAAGGTTGAGGAGCTCCTCTTGGTCGGCAGCTGGAGGAGATTATTTGAGATTCGAGAGCTGGATATCCGTATGCTCACTTTAGAGGCACTTGCGTCATTCGAGTTGGATGGCTCATACAGCAGTTTTTTGAGCATCGATGCTATACAATTAAGAGTGTTTGGACATCACCACAGTATGGGTGTGACACAGTTTTCGGTCTGGCTGAGTTTAGAGGATGAGGCATTTGCTGACATAGAGGAGTATAAGCAACTCATGACAGATTACCCTGTTATCTTGACAGCTCAACATGCATACAGAGCATTATGCGGCAAGGACAGTATAAGTCAGGAGTATCCAAGGCGACAAGCCTCTCCCATCCAGCTTATCGCTACATCCACGTTGTTCTTAGCCAATCAGTGAACGGCTGTGGTGACAATACAGGGGTGTTGAGCCGCTAGTAGTTACTTTACCTTTACTCGATAGTACAGAGTGAGCTACTTCACCTAGGGCATATTGTGGCAGAGTACTTGAGGCACCAGGACCAGTACGCTAGAGTGGGGGTGATTTTCTCCGGCCCATACATTACTAGACTCATTATTGGGATGGGTCTACTCGACGCGATTATGGGGGCTGAGAAAATTATTGTATCATCTCCCCTCGACATGGAGACGATGAGATTGATGGACATGATAGGGAGATAAAGAGATGGCATTTATGTTATCTTATAGTAATGTATCCTATTTTCTAGTTTTGAATCAAGACCCTAATCCTATGTTTCATTTCATAATGCCTACTATATTTAAACCATAATTCTACGTTTTCTTTTGGGAATGTCTCCTATCTTTAAATCAAAACCTGAATCCTATGTTTTCGTTTATTAATGTCACCCATTTATCACTTTTTAATCAAAACCCTAACCTTTGTTTTCTTTTCTCAATGTTGCCTATTTTTCAATCTAAAATCTAATCCTTTTTTTTTTCTTTTCAGAATATATGCTATTTTTGAATCAAAACCCTAATCTTTTGTTTTATTTTCGTAATGTGTCATATTTTTCTGTTTTGAATCAAGACGGTAAGAATTTGTTTTCTTTTTCGAATGTTTAATTTTTTAATCAAAACCCTATTCCTGTCTTTTGTTTTTTTAATCTCTGCTAATTGTTTTTTATCAAAAAACTAATCCTATGTTTTCTTTTTGGAATGCCTTCTATTATTTGTATAAAAAATCTAACCCTATATTTTTTTCTTCAAAAAGTCTACTATCTTTCAATCAAAACCCAAATCCTATGTTTTCTTTCCTTAAAGTTTTCTATTTATCAGTTTTTATTCAAAAAAACAATCTTTTCTTTTCTTTCACAAATGTTTGCTATACTTTGCAAAAATCCTATACTTTTTTTTCGTAATGTCTCATATTTCTCAATCAAAACCCTAATTGTTTTCTTTTCTGAATAGCTCATATTTTTGAATCGAAACACTAATCCTATATTTTCTTATGGGAATGTGTGGTATTTTTTAATCAAAACCCAAATCCTATCTTTTCTTTTCGCATTGTCTATGATTTTTTAATCAAAACCCTAATCCTACTTTTTCTTGAAGTAAAATGTTGTATTTTTCAATTTTGAATCAATACCCTAATCCTATATTTTCTTTTTAATATCTCCAATCATTAAATCGAAACAAGAATCCTATGTTTTCTTTTCTTAATGTCTGCTATTTATCAGTTTTGAATCAAAACCCTAACCTATGTTTTCTTTTTAGAATGTCTAATATTTTTTTAATCAAAAACGTAATCCTTTGTTTTCTTTTCATATTGTCAGCCATTTTGGATCAAGACCATAATGCTATGTTATCTTTTCGGAATATGTCATATTTTTCAGTTTAGAATCAAAGCCTAATCCTTTGTTTTTAATCAAAATGTCTGATTTGTTTGTATCAAAACCCTAATCCTAACTGCGAATCTCTCCCAATTTTTTATCAAAACCCTTCGATATTTTCTTCTTGTAATGCATCCTATTTTTTAATGAAATTTTTACTCCTATGTTTTCTTTTAGGAATGCCTCGTATTTTTAAATCAAAACCCTAATCTTATGTTTTTTCTATTAAGAATGTCTGCAATTTTAGACTCTAAATAATAATCATATGTTTCCTTTTTGTAATGTATCATATTTTTAATCAAAGCCATAAACCTAAGGTTTTTTTGAATGACTTCTATTTTTTTAGTCAAAACCTTAATCTTATGTTTTCTTTTGGGAATGTCTGCTAATTTTGAATCAAAACAATAATCCTATGTTTTCTCCTTTTAATTTCTAGTATTTTTAACTCAATGGCATAATCATATGCCTTCTTTTCGAAGTGGTTCCTATTTTTGAATCAAAATCCTAATCCCATGTTTTCTTTTTTAGAATGTCTCTTATTTTTGAATTAAAACAATAATCCTATGTTTTCTTTTTCAGATGTCTACTATATTTTGGTTTTTAATCAAAACCCTAATCCTATGTTTTCTTATAGTAATATATCTCAATCAAATCCATAAACCTATGTTTTCTTTTCGAAATGTCTCATATTTTTCCATCAAAACAATAATCATATGTTATCTTTTTCGTAATACCTCATATTTTTTAATCAAATCCCTAATCCTATATTTTTTTAGAATGACTCCTATTTTTTAATCAAAACCACAACCTTATGTTTTCTTTTGGGAATGTCTGCTATTTTTTAATCAAAACAATAATCTTATGTTTTTTTTGTAATGTCTCATATTTTTGAATCAAAATCCTAATCCTATGTTTTCTTTTCACAATGGCTGTTCTTTTTTAATCAAAACCCTAATCCTATGTTTTGTTTAGTGAATGTCTGCTATGTTTTGATAAAACCCTAATCATATAGTTTCTTTTTTGAATGTCTACTATTTTTTAATCAAAAGAATAATCATATATTTTCCTATAGTAATGTGTCCTATTTTCAATTTTGAATCAAAACCCTAATTCTATGATTCATTTCAGAATGCCTACTATATTTGAATAAAAACCGTAATCCTATATTTTCTTTTTGGAATGTCTCCAATCTTTCATTTAAAACATGAATCCTACGTTTTCTTTTCTTAATGTCTCCTATTTATCAGTTTAGAAACAAAAACATAACCCTTTTTTTCTTTTCTAAATGTCGCATATTTTTTAATCAAAATTTAATTCTTTGTTCTCTTTTCCGACGGTCTGCTATTTATGAATCAAAACCCTAATCCTATGTTTTCTTCTAGGGTTGTGTCCTATTTGTGAGTTTTAAATCAAAACCGTAATCATTTGTTTTCCTTTTGGAATGTCTCTTTTTTTAATCAAAGCCCAAATCCTATCTTTTATTTTGGGAATCTGAACAAATTTTTTTATTAAAACATAATCCTATGTTTTCTTTTCGGAATGCCTCCTATACTCAAATAAAAAATCTAATCCTATGTTTTTTTTTTGGGAATGTCTCTTACCTTTCAATCAAAATCCGAATCCTATGTTTTCTTTTCTTAATGTCTCCTATTTATCAGTTTTAATTCAAAAGCCAAATCCTGTTTTTTTTTATTTGGGAATGTCTACTATTTTTTAATCAAAACAATAATCCTATATTTTCTTTTCATAATATCTCATATTTTTTTAATCAAAACCATAATCCTATATTTTCTTTCCAGAATGGGTCCTATTTTTTAATCAAAACCATAATTCAATGTTTTCTTATGGGAATATCTGGTATTTTTAAATCAAAACCATAATTCTATGTTTCCCTTTCGCAAAGTCCACTATTTTTGTATCAAAACCCTAATCCTAAGTTTTCTTATAGTAATGTCTCCTATTTTTCAATCAAAACCCTAGTCCTATATTTTCTTTTAGGAATACCTACTATATTTTAATAAAATGCTAATCCTAGGTTATCTTTTGGGAATGTCTCTTGTTTTGCAAATAAAAACCGAATCCTATTTTTTCTTTTCTTATTTTGTCCTATATATCAGTTTTGAATCATAACCCTAACTTATGTTTTCTTTTTGGATTGTCTCATACTTTTCAATTAAGAAACTAATCCTTTCTTTTCTTTTTAGTATGTCAGCTATTTTTGAATGAAAAACCTAATCCTAAGTTTTCCTTTCAAAATGTTTCCTTACTTTTAAGGTTTGAATCAAAACCCTAATAATTTTTTTAATCAAAACCCTAATCCTAACTTTTGTTTTAAGAATGCGTGCTAATTTTTATTCAAAACTCTAATCCGATGTTTTCCTTTCAGAATGTACTCTATTTTTTAATCAAAACATAGATTCTAGGTTTTCTTCTATTATGTCTCCTAATTTTCATTAAAAAACCTAATCCTATGTTTTCTTATAGTAATGTCTCCTATTTTCAATCAAAATCATAATCCTATGTTTTATTTTTCTGAATGCTTGCTTTATTTGAATCAAAACTCTAATAATATGTCGAATGTAAGCTATTTTTGAATCAAAACATTAATACTATATTTTCCAAAAGTAATGCCTCATATTTTTCATTAAAAAACCTAATCTTATGTCTTCTTACAGTAACGTCACTTATTTTTCAAACAAAACCCTAATCCTATGTTTTCTTGTCAAAAAGTCTCATATTTTTAAAATGAAACCCTAATCCTATGTTTTCTTATATTAATGTCTCCTATTTTTCATTCAAAACCCTAAACCCATGTTTTCTTCCTATTTTGAATCGAAACCCTAATCCTATATTTTCTTATAGTAAGGTCGCCTATTTTTCAATCAAAACCCTAATTCTATGTTTTCTTTTCGGAATGCCTACTATATTTTAATGAAAATGGTAATCCTATATTTGTTTTTCCAGAATGTCTCCTATTTTTTAATTAAACTTATAATCCTTTGTTTTCTTTTCAAAATTTCTACTATTTTTCAATCAAAACACTAATTTTAGTTTTCTTGTCGAAATTTCTACTATTTATTTGTTTTCCATTAAAACCCTAATCATATGTTTTATTTTTGGAATGCCAAATATTTTTCAATATTAACCCTAATCCAATGGTTTTTTCTTTTCAAAATGTCTACTACTTTTGAATCAAACCCTAATCCTATGTTTTCTTCTTGGAGTGGCTCCTGTTCTTCAATCAAAACCCTAATTCTATGTTTTCTTTTGTGAATATCTACTATTTTTTAATCAAAACCCTGATCCTATGTTTGCTTTTGAAAATTTACCCTATTTTTCATTTTATCATCAAAAAAATAATCCTATGTTTTCTTATAATAATGTCTGCTATTTTTCACTCAAAACCATTATCCTATTTTCTCTTTTGGGATTGTGTCATTTTTATGAATAAGTGCCCTAATCATATGTTTTCTTTTCGTAATGCCTCCCATTGTTGAGTAAAAATCGTAATCGTAAGTTTTCATATCAGAATGTCTCCAATCTTTCAATCAAAACTTGCATCCTATGTTTTCTTTTCTTAATGTCTCCCATTTATTAGTTTTGATTCAAAAATTAATATTTTTTTTTAATGTCAGTTAATTTTGAGTAAAAACAATAGTCCTAACTTTTCTTTCTGTAATGTCTCATATTTTGTAATCAAAATAATAACCCTAAGTAATCCTATGTTTTATTTTCTGAATGTTTGATATTTTTGACTCAAAACCCTAATCCTATGTTTTCTCTTTTCGGAATGTCTACTATTTTTCAATGAAAACCGTATTCTTATGTTTTTTTATAGTAATATGCCCTATTTTTTAGTTTTAAATCAAGACCCTAATCCTATTTTATATTTTTTGGAATGCCTAATTTATTTGAATCAAAACTCTAATCCCATATTTTCTTTTCGGAATGTCTCCTACCTTTCAATTATAACTCGAATATTGTGTTCTCTTTTATAAATGTCTCTTAGTTTTGAATAAAAACCCTAACCTTAATTTTTTTTTCGGAAGGTTTCCTATTTCTCAATCAAAAACCTAGTCCTTCTTTTTTTTTTCGGAATGTCCACTATTTTTGAATCAAAACCCTAATCCTATGTTTTCTTTTTGTAATGTGTCCTATTTTTAGTTTTGAATCGAAACCCTAATCCTTTGTTTTCTTTTTAGAATGTCACATTTTTTGCAATCAAAACGATAATCCTATCTTTTGCTTAGCAATCTCTCCTAATTTTTAATCAAAACCCTAATTCAATGCTTTGTTTTCGTAATGCTTTCTATTTTTGAATAAATAATTTAAGACTATGTTTTCTTTTCCGAATGTCCTCTATCTTTCAATCAAAACTATAATCCTATGTTTTCTTCCATTAATATCTCGTATTTATCAGTTTTGATTTAAAAAACTAATCATTTCTTTTACTTTCATGATGTCAGCTAGTTTTGATTCAAAACAATACTCCTATGTTTTCTTTTTGTATTGGCTCATACTTTTCAATGAAAACTCTAAACCTATATGTATTTTTTTAGAATGGCTCCTATTTTTGAATCAAAACCCTAAACCTATGGTTTAATTTGGGAATGTGGTGTGCTCACCCGCAAGTGTAAGGGGTCGCCAAGTAATATCTTGTGCAAGAGCCCAAGGATCGTATTCTACTGGGCTAAGGAGCTCCTATTACTCCTCCATCACTTACTTTCTAACCTGACAAGTTAAACATGGTATACTACACTAATATATGCAAGAACATAAATAAATCACAAGTATAACAATTTGAAGACAAGAAAAGAGATCACAAGAGCAACAATGAGATAAATAGGCCTAGGGATGAGGATCCCCATGAGGGGCCATCATGAAATATGGATGCATAAAAATAACATAATAAGAGTGATTTAAACCGACGGATCTCAAAGTTAGTTCAACCCCAATTTCTCAGCGGATAAACCCTAATCCCATAAGGAAAATGCAAGGATTTCTCCCAAATCACATTCCTACGATTTGCATTAAGTAAAGGAAAATCACGCGATAAGGATACACTCAACCTAAGTTGATCCTTAAGATGCGGAGGGGCTACCGACACCCAATTTCTCAGTATGTCGATCCAAGAATACACCTTTAAGCTCATTAATGATATAGTACATGCAAGTAGGTGCCATCTAAATATGCAACTCAACAAAGAACTAAGGATCTCTTCGTTTTATTGTTCTAGACATGAAGAACAATGAGCCAAGACATAAATCAACCCAATGCATTTCAAATAAAAGTTTAGCATACAAAATACATGAATCCCCCAAGTTTCACCTACATCCAGTGGCCTTGGGGTTCTAGTGTGCCATCAAACAAACAAGTATAACAAACTCAAGCAAAACACAAAGCAAATGCATAAGAGGCACTCCCTAGTCCAAATGATGATGAAGAAGAACAATGCCGGCCGAATGACGTTTCCTCTAGCCCAAGGAATGCCGAATGCTCCTTCTCCCTTGATGATGAAGCTCTCTCCTTGAAGTTCAAGCTCTTGATCACCTCCAAGCCTCAAGCCAAGCTCTACCAAGATGTCTTCGTTCTGTCTCTTCTTCCCTAAGTGTTGGCTACCAAAAGTCCTACACTCCAATCTCCAAAATTCCTCCAAATCCTCTCCTCTAACCCCCAAGTATCCTCCCTCCAAAAAGTCAGCCCGTATGAGCTTAAAATGAGACTCGAAAAACCCCCCAAAAGGGTCCATACTGCCTTAATGAGGGGGTCATTGAGGCAGTATGCCTTCAAGCAAGCTCTTCTCTTCTCTGGCTACAGTATCCATCCCGAGGTCAATCCACGGCAGCATTGAGGTCGTATGCCTTAGATCAACTCCTGACTCGAAAATCATACATGTGCTATAGTGGTCTTGCTATAGTGTTGATACTATAGTACCACTACTATAGTAGTCCATCTATAGTAATCTGCTACAGTGAATACTCTATAGTACCTGACCTGGTTTTCTTCTCTTTTTTGCCCAAATCATATCTTCATGTCCTCCATGGCTCTTTTATGCCCTACGAAGCAAATAATACACGATTAAGCATGAAACGGACATCAATTCTTATAAAAATACATGCTAGAGGTATCAAATACATATACTAAAATACATACATTTAGACATTTATCAGAATGTCAGTTATTTATTAATCAAAACCCCATTCCTATGTTTTCTTATAGGAATGTGTCCTATTTTTCAATTTTGAATCAAGACCCTAATCCCATGTTTAATTTCGGAATGGCTACTATATTTGAATCTAAAACCCTAATCGTATGTTTTCTTTTTAGAATATCCCCTATCTTTCAATCAAAACCTGAATCCTACGTTTTATTTTCTTAATGTCTCATATTTAACAGTTTTCGCTCAAAACCCTAACGTTTGTTTTCTTTTCTCAATGTCACCTACTTTCAATCTAAAATCTAATTCTTTCAATTCTTTTCCAAATGTCTGCTATTTTTTAATCAAAATCCTAAACTTGTGTTTTCTTTTCGGAATGTGTTCTATTTTTTAGCTTTCAATCAAGACTGTAATAATTTGTTTTCCTTTCTGAATGTCCAAGTTCTCTTTAATCAAAACCCTAATCCTATATTTTTGTTTTTTCAATCTCTGTTAATTGTTTTTTTATCAAAAACCTAATCCTACATTTTCTTTTCAGAACGCCTCCTATCTTTCAATCGAAAACTAATCCTGTGTTTTCTTTTCAAATGCCTCGTATCTTTCAATCAAATCCCAAATCTTATGTTTTGTTTCCTTAATGTCTCCTATATATAAGTCTTTGATTCAAAACCCTAATCTTTTCTTTTCTTTCTGGAATATCTGCTTTGTTTGAATCAGAACAATAATCCTATACTTTCTTTTCGTAATATCTCATATTTCTCAATCAAAACAATAATCCTATGTTTTCTTCTGTGAATGTATGGCATTTTTGAATCAAAACCCTAATCCTATTATTTCTTTTCGGAATGTCTACTACTTTTTAATCTAAACCCTAACCACATGGTTTCTTATAGCAATGTGTCGTATTTTTCAGTTTGGAATCAATACCCTAATCCTATGTTTTCTTTCGCAATGTCTCCAATCTTTCAATTGAAACCAGAATCCTATGTTTTCTTTTCTTAATGTCTATTCTTTATCAGTTTTGATCCAAAACTCTAGGCTATGTTTTCTTTTTGGAATGTCTAGTATTTTCTAATCAAAAACCTAATCCTTTGTTCCCTTTTCGTAAAGTCTACCATTTTGGATCCTAATTCTATGTTTTCTTTACTGAATGTGTCCTATTTTTTAGTTTTGAATCAAAGCCCTAATCCTTGTTTTCTATTCACAATGTTTGATTTGTTTGAATCAAAACCCTAATCCTAGCTTTTGTTTTGGGAATCTCTCCTAATTTTTAATCAAAACTATCTGATGTTGTTTTTCATAATGCATCCTGTTTTTTAATTAAAATTCTAATCCTATGTCTTCTTTTCGGAATACCTACTATTTTCTAATCAAAACCCTAATCTTATGTTTTTTCTTTTAGGAATGTATGCAATTTTTAACTCAAAACAATAATTGTATGTTTCTTTTCGTAATGTCTCATATATTTTAATCAAAACCATAATCCTAAGGTTTTTTCAGAATGACTCCTATTTTTTATTCAAAACCCTAATCTTATGTTTTCTTTTGGAAATGTCAACTATTTTTGAATCAAAACAATGATCATATTTTTTGTTTAGTAATTTCTCATATTTTTCAGTCAATACCATACATATGTTTTCTTTTTGAAGTGGCTTGTATTTTTGAATCAAAACCCTAATTGATGAGTGCATGTCATATCTTATTTTTGTACTCTCAATTCATTCTTTTACTTGTCCTTTAGCATACTTTTGTGTATATTTAGTGCTATTCTTGGTATATTTGTTCTTTGTGTAGGACTCAGGGGCTCAAAGTAAGTTGGAGTGAAATCAGGGATTAATCAAGTAAAGATTAAAGATTTTGCTTAGTGCTCAAGTTACACACGGGCAGAGCAAGATCGTCATCTGTCGCCATGATTATTTCTACTTGGAAACGTCCTAGTGATAATGGAAACAGGGTTTCCTTTTAGGCCAAGCACGGTCTTAGTACGACCGTGCTCTTCCCTTTGATTTTCTCAGCTTAGAGACAGTTTCTACCTATCAAGGGAAGCACGCTCGGGATGCTCCTAGCACTATCGTGCATAGGTTAAGCACGGGGTAAGCATGACCATGCTCCTCTAACTAATTTTCCAAGGGAAGAACTCAGCCGATTCACTCAGAAATCTCAACGAGTAACACTGTCCAAGAATGACTGTGCTTGGACCATGTTGAGCCCAAAATCTACCCTTTAACTCTAGAGTTCTAGGGTTTCAGCCTAGTCTTTGTTCGGGGATTTTCTTCTCCACTATTAAAACTTTGATGATGACGAAGATCGAGCTTCACCACACCATCTAAGCGGATCAAGGATGAGTCAGAGGCATAAGGGAAGTGGGGTTAGCTTCAAGGAAGCTCAACTAGCAAGATTACCTTGAGAAGGAGGCAATCATGTCTTCTTTCCTTAGCACTTTATTTATTCTTTCCATGTTGTACCCATCCGTAAGGGCCTAACCATCCACAGTGATGTGGGATGTGAACTATGATCTTTTGTATGATTTGAATACTCACTTTTAATCATCTACGGAGTTCTATTGGTTTCTTATGTTAAGTCTTGTATTGTATAACTTGACATGTTTGATTTGCACAGTTGCATAAGTAAAATATGGTGTGTGCATTGCCATAGTTGTAATTGCATTGTGTGATTTCAAAACTCGATTTGTATGAAACCCATAACCATCTTAGCAAAACATTGTGAATTTGAGAACCACAGATGTGACATTGCTTTTGAATATACACAAGAATGGTAGGATGTACCCGATAGGCAATAGAAGCAAGTTAGCATACTACAGCTTATAGGAATCATCCCGGGGCATTATTTTCTTGTTGGTGAATTCTCTATCCTAGTCTGCATGATATGTCGACCTGTTTTTTCCTTTACTTCTTTTATTTTCCTTTGTTAAACCAACCAAATCTTTATCCGACTTGAGATTAGAAGAACAATTAGTACTTTAAGTCCAGTCCCTGTGGTTTGACAACCCAACCCCTCTCCGGTTACCACTATCTATTTGTGTGCGACCCGTACACTTGCGAACAACGCATCAAGATTTTTGCGTCGTTGCTGGGGACTGGCAACTTTTAGGAAAGTTTGGATTATGCTGATCTAGTTTGTTAATTTTGTTTATACATGTGAATATCTATTATTCCCTTTCTTTTTAATCATTCTTTTTAGTCTTATTTTCGTTTTCATTCTTTGTATTCTTTTGAGCTTACACTGTCCTATCCCTTTTACGTAGGCACATTTGTATGACCCATGGAAACACTTCTTCTTCATTGGTGAATACTAATCCGGAAGTTAAAAAGAAATTTTCAAACAAGAATCAAACAGATCAATTGGAGTGAGATAGGGTCAGTGGAAGTTACTGTGGAAGTAGGTCAAGAAGAGAGATTGCTGGAAATTAACAACAAAGTATTTCTTATTTTGCCCAGCCAAATCTGGAAAGATTAGGGTGAAGCATCATTCGCCCTACTGTCGCTGCGAACAACTTTAAATTGTAGCTCAAATTATTTCAAATGGTGACACAGATGTGCCCGTTTGACGGGTTTCTGAATGAAGACCCACATGAGCATCTTAGGAGCTTCTTGGAAATCTATAATGCCTTTAAGGTGAGTAATGTGTCTAATGATGATGTTGCCATTCTTGTTATGAGTAAGGGCCAAACAGTGGCTAATTTCCTTGCAGAAAGGAACTCTTAGAACATGGAAGCAGGTGTCAAAAACTTTTCTTTCAAGGTATTTCCCTCCAGCCAAGATCACCAACTTGAGGAGCGATAACTCCTCCTTTTTGCAATTGAAATCATAATCATTGTATGATACTTAGGAGAGATACAAGGAGATGTTGAGAAAATGTCCACAGTACCGAATTGCAGAATGGATGCAAATCCAAATCTTGTACAATGGACTGAACAACACCACTAGCAAGATGCTTGATACAGCCTCTAGAGGTTCTCTATGTAATAAGCTACCAAGTGTCGCAAATATTTTGATTGAGCAAATGGAAAACAATGGTTACTAATGGAGTTCTAAGAGGAACAAACCAATGAAAGTGGCCGGTATTTATCAAGTGGATGCCATCACCAACCCTTGCAGCATAGGTTGAACCAATTACTTAGAGGCTAGCCACTATGCATTCAATCTCTTATGTTTCAAGACCTCCTTCTGATAGTTGGGGACCTCCAAGTGAGCCTGGTTATCTTTTTTTCTTCTTCTAATATGGGTAAAGGACAAATTAAACAAGTAGATATTGTTGGGTAGAATCGTCATTATCAGAACAACCTGTATAACAACACGTACAATGATGGATGGGAGGATCACTCAAAATTTCTCTTGCGGCCAACCAGGACAAGGACAAGGGGCACAATAATAGCATAGACCCCTCCATCAGAGTACACAACCATCTTTCTCTTCTTGGTCCTCAGAGCTTTCTAATGAACTTATTGGTTTGCTGACCCAATTCATCAAGAGCACCGAAACTTGTCACTTGGAAAGAATGAGGAATACTATGCTACTGTGAGGAATCTAGAGCATCGCATGGCCCAAATGTCCAAACTAATAGAGGAAAGCCTCGCGGGATCACTCCCTAGCAACACAGAGGTAAACACGAAGGAATCCCCATAGGATGTCACTTTTAGGAGTGGAAAACAACTTACAAGCCCTGCTAAGAGGAAGCTGGAAGTGGAGAATGTTAAACCCACTGTTAACATTAATCTTGAGGCTCCAACTATCTTTGAGGAGAAAGCAAAGGAATAGAGTAAGGAAAGAACTGAACTACCAGAGTATCAACCCAAAGTTTCCTTACCTTGTAAAGATGAAGAAAGATCAACAAACATAGCTATACAAGAAGTTCCATGATATGTTCAAGATCTTGCACATCAATATTAAATTTGTTGAGGTTCTTGCACAAATGTCGTGGTATGCTAAATTTTTAAAGGAACTACCCATGAACAATAGGAAACTTGAAGAAATGTGTTTAGTGATACTTAATGAAGAATATTTGGCATTAATCACAAACAAACTCCCAAAGCAGGAGAAAGACTCCGAGGGATTCATCATCCCTTGTATAAATAGGAAGGTTAGTAGATGAGAAGGCTTTAGCCAATCTTGGAGCACGCATCAATCTGATACCTTACAAAATCTGGGAGCCGAATTCCACTATTATTCCCAAAGTAGGAGAAAGACTCTGAGGGATTCATCATCACTTTGGGAGCCGAATTCCACTATTATGACTCTGCAGTTGGCAGACAGGTCCATCAAGCAACCAAGACGCATTATTGAAGATGTTATGGTTAAGGTGGACAAGCTTATTTTTATCTGGTGGATTTCATCATTCTCGATGTTGATAACAAGGTGGAGGTGCCGTTGATTCTTGGAAGGCCATGCTTAGCAACTTCAAAAGCTCTCATTGAAGTTTCGGATGGCCAAATGACACTTCAAGTGGGTGAAGAAGAAATCATTTTGAAGCTCGAAGATTCCATGAGCCATACGATAGATTTTGATGACACATATTATTTTGTAAACATTGTTGATGAATTAGTCTCTGAATTTTTGTAGGATACATTCATGAAAGATGAGATCAATGAATTGTTGGTCACCCCCTTGGAAGATGAAGCACCAGAGGAGATGATGGAAGAATTTCACTGTCTAGACTTGGCGGCCGTCGAGGTATCTGCGCCACCGGAATCGCTAAAGAAAAAGACTTCCCGCACAACGAAGTGGTGAAAAAAGATGTCCACCACGAAGAAAATGCCACCCATCTCACCACCTACTCCTAACATTTCCAATCGTTCAAATCCTTGGACTTTTGGTGAGATCAATCTAATTAATTCGTTATTACCATATTCATGCGGTTGTATTTCAGGTGGCCATGAGAGGTCTAGATTTCACGAACCTCTGTGAGAAAAGAAAAGGTACGTCAAGCTAGTGATGTTAAACAAGAGGTTCCTGGGAGGCAACCCAAGCCTTAGAGTTTATCTTTTATTCATGTTGTCTTGTTTTTGTCATTCTTTTCTGTGTATGTCATCGTTTTTCACTGTGGTTTTCATTAATTGTCGTCTCTATGTATGTCTTGGTTTTCATTCAATGTGTTCGCATTGTTTTACATTTTCTCTTTTGTTCCATTCATTTATCATAGAGGAGGAAAACATCTGGAATGGAAATTTTTAGGCTACGCACAGGCAGAACAAGCACTTACTTGAGCCATTGATTTTCTCTGGCCTCAGTTTCTGAAGCATTCCACAGTGAACATGACTTGAGCATGGGCATGCTAGGAACCTCTGCAAGGTTGTCACGCACTGTGCATGATCATGTCATGCTCCTAGATGTTTGAGACATTTTCTTGAGATAATCAGGGGGAGAGACGCCTAGAGCACAATAGTGTTTATCCTGTTTTGCCTCACCATAACTCTGGTACCCGAGCACATGTGTGCTTTGTGCGTGTTCGGGCATAATTCTTTGGGTCCTGGCTTTTCATTTCAAAAACCTAGCCGTCGCCGCTCGCATCCTTTCACTGTGACTCCCAGCCTTCCACCTCCTCCTCTCGTGCTTTAAATTTTTACAAGATCACTATTTTCCTTGCCGATTTTCATTGCGTTTGCTCCTCATCTTCCACATCTTCTCCTTCAAATTCGGTAAACCGCCATTCGTTTTCCATTGCATTGATTTGGAGTTTTTGATTCCGTTTCTCATGGTTTAAACCTTGTTTCACTTCTTCATACCTGATTCTTATGATCGTGCTCTTATGGAGCATGTTCTTGTTTTTTTATATGTTTACATAATTTTCCTGAGAAGCACGCTCTTGTTTCCTAGTCCGAGCACAGTCAGTGTGCTCCTTGCATGATGGTGCCTGCCCTGTTTCTTTGGTATCTTTGTACTAATTATACTCGTTTCCCCTTTTGCAGATTATACCTAAGAAACTAACATTTGCTGGGCCTTCCAGAAGCCCAGAGTGGAGGCACCCACTCTTGGCACAGACTACGCACTTGTCTTCCACACTCAAGTGCACCAGGAGCACTATACATGCCTCTCTCGTTGCCACTTTAGCGAGTCGATGGAGATTTACTGGGATGTCCTCAGATTGGTTGGCCTAGAGATGGAGGTCCCGCGGATGCTAAGTGCAGAGCCTGGAGAAAGCTATTCCAGATCACTGACAACACATGTGAGCATTTGGCGGTCGAGGTGTTGGCCATATTCGAGCTGTCTCGGGGCACTATTGCCTTCCACTGAGCCAACTTTATTCAGTTTTAGGTGTTCGGCGTAATGAAATGGATGAGTCTCACCAACTTCTGCATCCAGCTAAGTCTTTATGATATGGAGTTCACTAAAACTCTTGCATATGACCCTCTACTAACTTCCCAACTGGCTGGAGAGTCAGTAGAGGATGCTCGGAGGCAATTGAGCATTGCACCAGCCTATGACACCCACCAGACCAAGGCCATCACCCTCCACTCTCCAGAACTCAAGTATGTACACGTCCTACTCAGCCATACTTTGCCAGGGCGTGGCAATAGTACTAAGGTCGTTGTCATCGAGATTTTGACTTTCTACTTGAGTATGGTGCACGGATTCCATCTATATCTGGGGTATGAGGTCGCAGTCTTTATTTTGCATTAGGGCGCCAACCCTAGCATTGGAGCCCTCTTTGTTGGTCCCTACAACACTCATTTGCTCAGAAGCATTGGCATGTTGGCGGGTACTGATAGGATACGAGTGGTAGGTGGCATGGCCCTCATGACCTTTGAGACACAGAGGCCATGGGGATGCTGCAGTGTGTCCAGATTGCTAAGGAGGTTGAGCACCGCGTCTGAGAGGCCATCAATTCTTTCCTCACTATTGCTCCCGACCTACCCACTGCAGATGATGTTGCCCCAAAACCTCCACCACTTGTTACCACCCTCACAAACAGAGGTCACCCATGCCACCCCGTGCCCCCTCCTGCCACCAGGATCAGGTTATTGGTTCATTAGCAGTGTTCCATTGGCTACAGAAAAACGTGACCTAGATTGGAGTGCACTTTGGCTTGTGATTGTCATCTGAGCCGACTTTCCCGTGCATCCTACTCGGCATATTGAGGTCAATAAACTCATATTTGGGGGAGTCCCAGGCTGATTCCATCTCTTTCGGCTATGGTTCCTAGCCCGAGAGCACCCCTATTCTGATCGCAATAGTTGTAGTTTTCTGTCTTTATTTTCAGTTTTTCTCAATTATTTGTGGAACTTTTAAGTTCAGTTAAGTAGGGGAGTCCCCTACTATACTGCCATTTTGGTTTTTTTATTTTCAGTTATTCTATTTCAGTCCTTGGTTTTATTATTTTCTTGAGCTTCACTCATGTTTATCCACTCATCTCAGGTATAGTGTTGGTGCTTTGAGTTGGCAAACACATTGAGATTGCCAACATCAGTCTCCATGTTTGTGAAATTTTGACTTTGATTAATGGTAAAAATGTTCAGAGCTGCGACATCACTCTCCATGTTCAGGAAAGTCCTAGAAACTCCTTCTTTAATTGTTTGCTCTCCATTTTTGTGATGCATGTCATACATCTTTACATTGAAGACAGTGTACCATTCAAATGTGGGAAGGGTTGCATGCTTGGTTTTAAGGATGAATGTTTTACTAATGATGATCTATGATCGTTTCATTGAAAATTCTTAAACCTAGGGGGACACATGTGTGTTAGTGGCCGTTGGAGCTAAATTATAGACTCACTTTTACTTTAAAGACCTAAAATTTCATCACTTTTCCCTAATTATCGAGCCACTTGTTTTAGGATGTTAACTCTTTGCTTATGACCATGCCTCTTGTGGTAAAATAAAATAAATAAAAAAAATTAGGATGTCAGATTTCTTGATTGGAATGCCCTACCAGTGGAATTATGAATTTCTGTTTGTGTAGAAAGATGGTAGAAAGAGCTATCATCTTAGAAGAGTGAAAGACACTCTCAAGTAGTCGAATTTTGGGCATTAAAGGTGTACATTTAATGACCTGCCGGGAGAAAAGGCTACCTCTATGGTGTATGAAGCTACTACCCACCGTTTTTAGTTGAAATTAAGGTCCAGTGGTGGTAGGTTGACTTCTAGAGACTATGGGGACTCAATTTAGGGTTTGCACATGAATAAGGTCTTTGAAGTAAAAGTGTATCCTTTTATTGAGCATTCTTGTTTTAACTAACTCCCGTTCTGCCATCTATGCTTAAGAATTTACCATTCCAGGAAGATCAGAAATGTTGCACTCAATTTTTTTTATTGAGCTATATGTGATTGCTTGAGGACAAGCAACAATTCAAATGTGGAGATATTTGATGAGTACATTTCATATCATATTTATGTACCCTCAATTCATTCTTGTACTTGTCCTTTAGCATATTTTTGTGTATATTTCGTGCTATTCTGGGTGTATTTGTTCTTTGTGCAAAATTTAGCGGCTCGAAGCAATTTGGAGTGAAATCGGGAATTAATGAAGCAAAGAATGAAGATTTTGCTTAGTGCTCAAGTTACACACGACTAGAGCACCATCGTGCTCTGTCCCCTTGATTGTTTTAGCTTGGAAATCACCTAGTGATAATTCAAGCAGGGGGTGCTTTTAGGCCCAGCACGGTCTCAGCATGACCGTGCTCCTCCCCCGGATTTTCTCATTTTGGAGACAGTTTCTAGCGATCAAGGGAGGCATGCTTGCAATGCTCCTAGCACGGTCATAGACAAGCGAAGCACCGGCGAAGCATGACCATGCTCCTCTCCCTGATTTTCCGAGGTGAGCACTTAGCTGATTCACTTAGAAATCTCAATGCAAAACATGGTTCAAGCACAAGTGTGCTTAGACCATGTTGATCACGAAATTATCCTTTTAACTCCAGATTTCTAGGGTTTCAGCCAAATTTTTGTTTGTGGATTTTCTTCTCAACCGGGACAACTTGGATGAGGACAAAGATCAATTGTCACCACACCGTCTAAGGGGATCAAGGACGAGTCTGAGGTCCAAGGGGAGTGCGGTTAGCATCAAGGAAGCTCAACTATGAAGATTAACTTTAGAAGGAGGGAGTCAGGTCTTCTTTCATTAGCTCTTTATTTATTCCTTCCATGTTGTACCCATCCATGAGGTGCTAACCATCCACAGTGCCGCGGGATGTGAAATATGATGCTTTATATGATTTGAATACTCGCTTTTAATTGTCCATGGACTTCTATTGGTTTCTTGTGTTAAATATTGTGTTGCATAACTTGATGTGTTTGATTTGCATAGTTGCTTAGGTAAAACTTGGTGTGTGGATTGCATAATTGTAGTAGCCTTGTGTGATTGCAAAACTCGATGTGTATGAAACCCATAGCTACTTTAGCAAAACTTGCTGTATTTGAGAACCATAAATGTGACAGTCCTTTTAAGCACACATAAGAACCATAAGGTGTACCTCGTAGGCAATAGAAGAAAGTTAGCATTCTACAGCTTATAGGAATCATCCAGGGGCATTGCTCTCTTGTTATTGAATTCTAGATCATAGACCGCCTGATAAGTCCACCTGTTATTTCCTTTACTTGTTTTATGTTCCTTCGTTAAACCAACCAAATCTCTGTCCAAATCTCTTGTTATTGAACCCTACCCCTCGTGGGGTACCACTGTATTATTTATCCGTGACCAATACACTTGCAGACAACACATGACTAATTCTATGTTTTCCTTTCGTAATGTCTGCTATTTTTTTATTTTAATCAAAACCCTAATCCTACATTTTCTTACAGTAATATATCCTATTTATCAATAAAATCCATAAACCTATGTTTTCTTATCGAAATATATAATATTTTCCATCAAAACAATAATCATATGTTTTCTTTTCATAATGTCTCATATTTTTTAATCGAAACCCTAATCCTAATTTTTTTAGAATGTCTCCTATTTTCAATCCAAACCCCTATCTTATGCTTTCATTTTGGAATGTCTTCTATTTTTGAATCAAAACAATAATCGAATGTTTTCATTTTCTAATATCTCATGTTTTTGAATCAAAATCCTAAATTGTGGTATTTTTTTAGGAATGGCTCCTATTTTTCATCAAAAACCTAATCCTATGTTTTCTTTTGGGAATGTCTGCTATTTTTTAATAAAAACCCTACTTCTATGGTTTATTTTTGGAATGTCTACTATTTTTAAATCAAAACAATAACCATATGTTTTCTTATAGTAATGTGTTCTATTTTTAAATTTTAAATCAATACCCTAATCCTATGATTAATTTCCAAATGCCTACTATATTTGAATCGAAACCCTAATACTATGTTAGCTTTTCAGAATGTCTCCAATCTTTTCATCAAAACCTGAATCCTATGTTTTCTTTTATTAATGTCTCTTGTTTATCAGTTTAGAATAAAATCTAATCCTATGTTTTATTTTAGAAATGTCTCCTACACAAGAAAACATAGGATAAGGGGTTTGATTGAAAAAATAGGAGACATTACTATAAGAAAACATAAGATTAATATTTTGATTAAAAAATAATAGACATTCAGAAAATAAAACAAAGGATTTCAGTTTTGATTAAAAATATGAGACATTTTGAAAATAAAATATAGGACTTGGGTTTTAATTAAAAAATAGGAGATATTCCGAAAAGAAAACATTCAATTAAAGTTTTGATTAAAAAATATGAGATAGTCCAAAAAGAAAATATTGGATTAGGGTTTTGATTTTAGAATTGGAGACATTACTATAAGAAAACATAGGATTGGGGTTTTTATTAAACCCCAAAAACTCGGGGACATTTTCAGAATAAAACATAGGTTTAGGGTTTTGATTCAAAAATAATAACATTTCCAAAAGAAACATAGAATTAGGGTTTTGATTAAAAAATAGGAGCCATTCCGAAAAGTAAAACATACTATGAGGGTTTTTATTGAAAAATATGAGACATTACAAAAAGAAAACATAGAATATTTGTTTTGATTCTAAAATAGTAGACATTCCAAAAATAAAACTTAATATTAGAGTTTCAATTAAGAATAGGAGGCAATCTAGAAGAAAAAATTAGGATTAGGGGTTTAAGCAAAAAATATGAGACATTAGGAAAATATAACATACGATTATTGTTTTGATTCAAAAATACCAGACATTCTGAAAAGAAAACATAAGATTATGGTTTTAATTAAAATATATGAGGCATTCCACAAAGAACACAAAGGACCACGATTTTTATTCAAAAGTAAGAGGCACTACGAAAAAAAACATAGGCAGAGATTCCCAATACAAAATACAGGATTAGAGGTTTAATTAAAAAAATGAGACATTAAGAAAAGAAAACAAAGGAATATGATAATGATTCAAAAAAAAGAAGAATTCCGAAAAGAAAAAAAGATTAGGGTTTTAATTTAAAATTAAGAGACATTCCAATAAAATAACATACGATTATGGTGTTGATTGAAAAATAAGAGACATTCCAATAAAAAAACATAGGATTATGGTTTTGATTATAGGAGACATTAAAAGGAAATATAGGATTAGGATTTTTATTCAAAAGTAGGAGAAATTCCAAAAAGAAAACATACGATTAGGGTTATGTTTGAAAAATATGAGAGATTCCTAAAAGAAAACAAAGGATTAGGGATTTGATTTGAAAATCAGAAGTATTACTATAAGAAAACATAGGATTAAAGTATTTATTAAAAACAAAAAATTAGGAGACATCTCCAAAACAAAACACAGGTTTAGGGTTTTCATTCAAAAATAGCAAACATTCCCAAAATAAAACATAGGATTAGGGCTTGCATTAAAAAATAGGAGCCACCCCCAAAAGAAAAACATAGGATTAGGGTTTTGATTGAAAAATAGGAGGCATTTCAAAAGAAAACTTAGGATTACGGTTTCGATTAAAAAATTTGAGCCATTAAAAAAAGAAAAGATACGATTATTGTTTTCATTCAAAATAGTAGCAGACATTCTCAAAACAAAGATAGTATAAGTGTTTTGATTCAAAAAAATGAGACATTCCTGAAAAATAAACATAGGATTCAGATTTTGATTGAAAAATATGAGACATTTTGAAAAGGAAACATAGGAATAGGGTTTTGATTGAAAAATAGCAGACATTACTATAAGAAAACATAGGATTAGGGTTTTGTTTAAAAAATCCTAAAATAGGGGATATTTCAAAACATCGGATTAGGGTTTTGATTAAAAAATTGCAGACAACACTAAAAAAAGACAAAGGATTAAGGTTTTGATTCAAAAATAGGAGCTACTCCCAAAAGAAAATATAAGATTATGGTTTTGATTGAAAAATATTGGACAAAGGATTAGGGATTAGGGTTTTGATTGATAAATATAAGACATTAAGAATGGAAAACATAGGATTGTTTTTTTGATTCAAAACAACAGACATCACAAAAAAAAATATATAAAAGATTAGGGTTTTCATTAAAAAAATAGAAGGCATTAAAAAAAATTAAGATTACAGTTTTGATTAAGAAATATGAGACATCACGAAAAGGAAACATACCATTATTGCTTTGATAGAAGACAGTCTTGAAATAAAACATAAAATTAGTACTTTGATTCAAAAGTAGGAGGCATTCCCAAAAACTAATAGAATTAGGGTTTTGATTGAAAAATATGAGACATTCAGAAAAGAAAATGCCGGATTAGTGTTTTGAATAAAAATTACGAAGACATTCCAAAAACTAGTGATTATGGTTTTTGATTCAAAAAATAGGAGCCATTAGAATAGATACAAAGGATTAGGGGTTTGATTCAAAATAGAAGACATTCAAAAAGAAAACATTGGATTAGGGTTTTTGATTTAAAAAGTATGAGACCATTCGAGAGCATAGGATTAGGGTCTTTGATTGAAAAATATAAGACATTACTGACTTAGATTAGTGTTTTGATTCAAAAATAGTGAATTCCAAATGAAAATATAAGATTATGGTTTGATTAAAAATAGTGAGCCATTCACCGAAAATAGATTATTAGTTTTGAATTGAAAATATACACATTTACATCCGATTAGGATTTTTGATTACAAATAGTAGACATTACTATAAGAAGAGACATAAGGATATTAGAAACAGAAAAATAGGTAACATTTCCAAAAGAAAATATAGGATTAGGTTTTTGATTCCAAAATAGAAGACATTTACAAAAGAAAACATGCAATTGGTGTTTTGATTTGAAAATAGCAGACATTCGTAAAAGAAAATATAGGATTAGGGTTCTAATTCAAACATAGGAACCATGTCAAAAAGAAAATATAGGATTAGGATTTTGATTAAAAAATATGAGACATTACGAAAAGAAGACATACAATTATTGTGTTGATTGACAAATTCCAGACATTCCCAAAAGAAGCCATAAGATTATTCTACTGATTTAAATTAGGAGGCATTCCGAAAAAAAAACATAGGATTATGGTTTTCATTCAAAAATAGGAGCCATTAACAAAAGAAAACATAAGCAGAGATTCCCAAAACAAAAGATAGGATTATGGTTTTGATTCAAAAATGAAGAATAGGACAAATTCCAACAAAAAAATATAGGATTAGGGTTTTGACTCAAAACAGACATTCCGAAAAAGAAAAGAAATGATTAGGTTTTTCACTGAAACGGGGAGACATTCTAAAAAGAAAACATAGGTTAGGATTTTGATTCAAAATTGATTAATAGGAGACATTAAATAAACAAAACTTAGGCTTTGGTTTTTGGTTAAA
Source organism: Dioscorea cayenensis subsp. rotundata (assembly GCF_009730915.1). Lineage (NCBI taxonomy): Eukaryota > Viridiplantae > Streptophyta > Magnoliopsida > Dioscoreales > Dioscoreaceae > Dioscorea > Dioscorea cayenensis. The sequence continues at coordinate 12,908,726 of NC_052490.1, forward strand.
AGATAGGAGAGATTCTAAAAAAAACATAGGATTAGAGTTTTGATTCAATTATAGTAGGAATTAGAAAAAGAAAACATAGGATTAAGGTTTTGATTGAAAAATTAGAGTGATTACTATAAGAAAACATAGGATTAGATTTTTGAATGTAAAATAGGAGCCATTACTATAAGGAAACATAGGATTAGAAATTGATTCAAAATAATAGACATTCCAAAAAAAATATAGGATTAGGGTTTTGATTCAAATATAGTAGGCATTACGAAAAAAAACATATGATTGGGGGTTTGATTAAAAATTAGCAAATATTCACAAAACAAAAGATAGAATATGGGTTTTGATTAAAAAATGAGACATTCTAAAAAGAAATCAAAGGATTAGGGTTTTGATTGAAAACTAACAAATAGGAGACATTCGGAATTGAAAACATATTATTATAGTTTTGATTCAAAAGTTGCAGACATTCCAAAAAGAAAATAAAGGATTAGAGTTTTTATTGAAAAATAGGAGACGTTCCAATAAGAAAACATAGGTTGGGGATTTAATTCAAAATTAAGAAATAGGAGACATTAAGAAAAGAAAACATAGGATTCGGGTTTTGATTTAAAATAGGATACATTCAATAAAGAAAATATAGGATCAGGGTTATGATTGAAAGATAATAGGCATTCCAAAAAGAAAACATAGGATTTTGGTTTTGATTGAAAAATACAAGACATTACTATAAAAAAACATAGGATTAGGGTTTTGAATGGAAAATAGAACACATAACTATAAGAAAACATAGGATTAGAATTTTGATTAAAAAATAGTTGACATTTCAAAAAGAAAACATAGGATTAGGGTTTTGATTGATAAATATAAAACATTTCGAAAAGAAAACATAGGATTAGAGTTTTTATTGAAAAATAAGAGACATTACTCTAAGAAAAAACATACGAATAAGGTTATGGTTAAAAACTAAAAAATAGGGGACATTTCCAAATGAAAACATAGGATTAGGGTTTTGATTAAAAACTGAAAAATAGGGGATATTTCCAAAATTAAAAATAGGATTAGGATTTTGATTAAAAAATAGTAGACATCACCAAAAGAAAACATAAGATTAGGGTTGTTAATTAAAAAATTTGTGGCATTTGAAAAAAGAACTTAAGATTTGGGTTTTGATTAAGGAAGATGTGACATTACAAAAATAAAATATATGATTATTGTTTTGATTAAAAAATAGGAGCCATTCCAAAAGGAAAATATCGGATTAGGGTTTTGATTAAAAAATAGCAGACATTCCCATATCATTAGGATTTTGATTAGAAAATAGTAGAAATTCTGAAAAGATAAGATAGGATTTTTTTTTTGATTGAAAAATTTGCGACATTTCTATAAGAAATCATGGGATTGGGTTTTGATTCAAGAATAGTAGACATTATGGAAAGAAAACATAGGTTGGGGATTTAATTCAAAATTAACAAATAGGAGACATTAAGAAAAGAAAACATAGGATTCGAGTTTTGGTTTAAAATAGGAGACATTCTGTAAAGAAAATATAGGATCAGGGTTATGATTGAAAGATAATAGGCATTCCAAAAAGAAAACATAGGATTTTGGTTTTGATTGAAAAATAGGAGACATTACTATAAAAAAACATAGGATTAGGGTTTTGAATGGAAAATAGAACACATAACTATAAGAAAACATAGGATTAGAATTTTGATTAAAAGATAGTTGACATTTCAAAAAGAAAACATAGGATTAGGTTTTTGATTGATAAATATAAGACATTTCGAAAAGAAAATATAGGATTAGAGTTTTTATTGAAAAATAAGAGACATTACTCTAAGAAAAAACATAGGAATAAGGATATGGTTAAAAACTAAAAAATAGGGGACATTTCCAAATGAAAACATAGAATTAGGGTTTTGATTAAAAACTGAAAAATAGGGGATATTTTCAAAATTAAATATAGGATTAGGATTTTGATTCAAAAATAGTAGACATCACCAAAAGAAAACATAAGATTAGGGTTGTTAATTAAAAAATTTGAGGCATTTGAAAAAAGAACTTAAGATTTGGGTTTTGATTAAGGAAGATGTGACATTACAAAAATAAAATATATGATTATTGTTTTGATTCAAAAATAGGAGCCATTCCAAAAGGAAAATATAGTATTAGGGTTTTTGATTAAAAATAGCAGATATTCCCAAGAAAAACATATCATTAGGATTTTGATTAGAAAATAGTAGAAATTCGGAAAAGATAACATAGGATTTTTTGTTTTTGATTGAAAAATTTGCGACATTTCTATAAGAAAGCATAGGATTGGGTTTTGATTCAAGAATAGTAGACATTATGAAAAGAAAACATAGGATTCATGTTTTGATTGGAGGATAGGAGACATTCTAAAAATAAAGTATAGGATTATGATTTTTATTCAAAAATAGGAGGCATTATGAAAAGAAAATATAAGGTTAGTGTTTTGATTAAAAATATGATACATTCCAATTAAAAACCCTAATCCTATGTTTTCAATCAAAACATTACTATAAGAAAACATAGGATTAGAATTTTTGATTAAAACCCAAAAAATAGGTTACATTTCAAAAAAAAAATATAGTATTAGGGTTTTGATCCGAAAATAGTATACATTCCAAAAAATAAAATAAAATTACAGTTTTGATTCAAAAATAGGATCCATTCAAAAAATATAATAATAAAGGATTAGGGCTTTGGCTGAAAAAATATGAGGCATTCTAGAAAAAACATAGCATTAGTGTTTTGATTAAAAAAATATTTGACATTACAAAAAGAAAGCATACGATTATTTTTTTGATTCAAAAATAGTAGACATTCCCATAGGAAACATAAGATTAGGATTTGAATCAAAACTCAAATCCTATGTTTTCTTTGGCAAATGTCCTTTTTTTATTTCTAATAAAAACCATAATCATATGTTTTATTTTTAATCAAATTCCCAATCTTTTGTGTTCTTTTTGTAATGGCTTCTATTTTTGAATAAAAATCCTGATCCTATGTTTTCTTTATGGAATGTCTACTATCTTTTAATTTAAGCCCAAAATCTGAAGTTCTTTTTTTTCTTAATGGCTACTATTTTTTACTCAACACCTAATATTATGTTTTTCTTATAGTAATGTATCCTCTTTTTCGATTAAAAAAATAATACCTTTTTTTTTTCGAAATGTCTCATATTTTTCAATCAAAACAATAATCCTTTGTTTTCTCTTCTAAATGTCTATTATTTTTTAAGCAAAACCCTAATCCAATATCTTCTTATAGTAATGTCTCATATTTGTCAATCAAAACCCAAATTATATGTTTTCTTTTCTGAATGCCTACTATATTTAAATCAAAACCATAATCCTATGTCTCCAATCTTACATTTTCTTTTTCTTACTGTCTACTATTTTTTTAATCAGAACCTAATCCTATATTTTTTAATCTGGAACTAATCCTATGTTTTCTTTTCAAAATGTCTACTATTTTTTAATCAAAACCCTAATCCTATGTCTTTTTATAGTAATGTCTGATATTTTTCAATCACAACCCTAGTCATATGTTTGTTTTCTGAAAGTCTACTATATTTGAATGAAAACCATAATCCTATGTCTCCTATCTTTCAATCAAAACCCTAATCCTATGTTCTCGGAATATCTCCTATATTTCAATCAGAACCCTAGTCCTATGTTTTCTTTTCGGAATGTGTCCTATTTTTTAGTTTTGAATCAAAACACTAATCCATTGTTTTATTTTGAGAATGTCTCCTATTTTTGAATGAAAACCCTAATCCATTCTTTTCTTTTCCATATGTCTACTATTATTTAATCAAAACTTTAATCTTATGTTTTCTTTTTGGAATGTCTCCTATTTTTCAATCAAAAACATAATCATTTATTTTCTTTCCGAATGTCTTCTATTTTTGAATCAAAATCCTAATCCTATGTTTTCTTTATGGAATGTGTCCTATTTTTCAATTTTGAATCAAAACCCTAATCCTTTTTTTTCTTTTAACAATGTCTCAGTTTTTTTAATCAAAACAATAATCCTATGTTACTTTTGAAAATGTCCCATATTTTTTGGTTTTTAATCAAAACCCTAATCTATGTTTTCTTTTTGGAATGCCTCATATTTTTTAAAAAATGTGACATTTACTCAAAATTATGGTTTTGATTGAAAAATATGAGGCATTACTATAGGAAAACAAAGGATTACCGTTTTGATTCGAAAATTGGAGGCATTAAAAAAAAACTTCGGATTATTGGTTTGATTGAAAAATAGGAGACATACCCAAAGAAAACATAGTATTAGAATTTTACATCAAAAATATTATTTATTAAGAAAAGAAAACATAAGATTAGGGTTTTGATACAAAAATACTAAACATTAAGAAAAGAAAACATAGGATTCAAGTTTTGATTGAAAGATAAGAGACATTAAGAAAAGAAAACATAGGATTAGTGTTTTGATTAAAAATTAGCGGGCATTGCTAAATCCTATTTTTCAATCAAAACATAAGATTAGTTTTTTTATTCCAAAAAAAAAGAGACATTAAAAAAAAATAGTATTAGAGTTGATAAGTGCTTGTGTGTTAATAATGCGAAGTATTCTTTTCTTATGATAAGCATTACTTTTATCAGATTTTAGCACTAATACATGTGTATTTGTGTTACTTTCACGCATGCAGGGTTGTGAAGTCAAATATGAAAGAAAGAAGCAAAAGTAGATCATGGATGCACTGTTTGATGAAATCTTGGAATGAAAAAATGCGAAGGCACTAGTTGTGCTCGAAGATACATGAATGTCTGCCAACCTCCATGCGTTCAAGCAATTATAGTAATTTGGAATGGCACAAAGGCAGTCACAGTTACGTATTCCAACTTGTGCAATGATAGCAAGATCTTCACCAATGAAGCCTTTTATTGAATAAGCAATGTGATCTACGGCATAGACGTGTGACCGTTTATGTTGCCTTGATGAAAAGTATGGATTCGGGAGTGTTTTTGGCGGACTACTGTAGCATGAACTGTTGTAAATCACTGTAGGAATTTAATGTAATATTTACTGTTGACAGCCCGCGGAAAATTAGAATTCCAGAGAATCCACACGGGCGTGGGGAAATTACCCACGCCCTTGTGCATGCCCGATTCCAGCCCTATTTAAGCAGTGATTTAGTCTGATTTCAGCATCTTTATTCCCATCTTTTCTCCATCTTCTGAGAAGATGGCGGCTAGGGTTTAGAGGGGTTTTGGCAAGGCTTTTGGAGTGGTTCTACGGCTTTGACACCACGTTTATCTTGGAAGATAGTTATTGGGGGAGCTTTCGATGGCACCGATCCGCCAAGGTGTGCCCAGGGTTGACAAGGGGACATTTTGAGAGGACGAGGCTACTCCACAAGACTAGCGACATGAATACCGAGGAAGTTTTCTTATGGATCACATGTTTTTAGTTTCGATTTCATTATTGATTGTATCTTGCTCCATGAAGAGCTAAACCCTCTAGTGGGTACTTGGACTTATAAACCCAATGATGTTATTGTTTCATTGACCTTTTATTATGCTTTTATTATTTGATGTCTTTAATTGAGTTTCAATCTTGAATTCTTGTTGAATGATTTCTTCCTTAGAATGACATTAGGGTTGAGAGTCCACCTTGGTAGCCTTTGTGGATGAGTGATGAATCATGAGGGTTAGACAATTCTAGATTGGAGAGGGTTGAGAGGGTGAGTCGAAAGATAGCGAAGCGTCCCATTCCCCTCCAGTGTGATTTTTTCGTATTTAGTGTTGAAATTTTCCTTATTTGTCAAATGCTTCCCTTGCATGCTTTGGTGAACCTAAGGCCAAGCATTTTCAATTTTTTCTTCTTCTATACTTCAATGTTTTATTTTTGCTTGAGGACAAGCAAAAGCTTAAGTGTGGGAAGTTTGATAAGTGCTTATGTGTTAAGAATGGGAAGTATTCTTTCCTTACGATGGGCATTACTTTTATTAAATTTTAGCACTAATACATGTGTATTTGTGTTACTCTTATGCATGTAGGGTTGTGATGCCAAAAATGAAAGAAAAAAGCCAAAGTAGATCATGGATGCACTGTTTGATGAAATCTTGGAATGAACAAATGCAAAGACACAAGTTGTGCTCGAAGATACGTGAATGTGTGCCAACCTCCATGCGTTCAAGTAATTATAATGATTTGGAAGGGCACAAAGGCAGTCATACTTGTGTATTCCAACTTGTGCAATGATAGTAAGATCTTCACCAATGAGGCTTTTTATTGAAGAAGCGACGTGATATACGGCATAGACGTGTGCCCGTTTATATTGCCTCGATGAAAAGTGTGGTTTCGGGTGTGTTTTTGGTGGAATACTCTAGCAGGTATTGTTGCATACCACTGTAGCAATTTACTGTATCATTTATTGTTCATAGCCCGTAGAAATCAAATTCCAGAGAATCCTCAAGGGCATGGGAAAATTACCGATACCCGTGTGGATGCCTGATTCAAACCCTATTTAAGCCGCGATTTAGCCAGATTTCAGCATCCTTCTTTCCATCTTTTCTCCATCTTTTGAGAGCCTGGCAGCTAGGGTTTAGAGGGGCTTTGGCAAGGCTTTTGGAGTGGTTCTATAGCTTCAACACCACGTTTCTCTTGGAAGATAGTTATTGGGAAAGCTTTCGTCGGCACCTATCCAACAAGGTGTGCCCTAGGCTTGACAAGGGGACCTTTTGAGATGATGAGGCTACTCCACAAGACCATCGACACGAATACCGAGGGGGTTTTCTTATGGATTACATGTTTTTACTTTTGATTTCATTTTTGATTGTATCTTGCTCCATGGAGAGCTAAACCCCCTAGTGTGTACTTGGACTTGTAAACCTAGTATGTTATTATTTCATTGACCTTTTATCATGCTTTTCTTATAATTGAGTTTCAATCTTGAATACTTGTTGAATGATTTCTCGCTTAGAGTGACACTAGGGTTGAGAGTCCACCTTGGTAGCCTTTGTGGATGAATAATACACAATGACGGTTAGAGAATGCTAGATTGGAGATGTTTGAGAGTGTGAGTCGAGATGTAGCGGAGCGTCCCTTTCCCTTCCAGTGTGATTTATCCTACCTCCATGTTCCTAGAGTTTTTTGTGGTCACAATAGAGTGAAGTGCTAAGAGAGGAACTCCGCTGGGGCTTAGTTGCATGAGCAATAGAGTGAAGCGTTGAAGTAATCCTTAGTATCTTGGGCTTAATTGTGACTAGGGGTCTTTCTCCTCGACCAAAGAGTTAGATCTATATATAGGAATATGGTCTATCACTTGGAATCCCTAGAGCTTGTTGCAATTGTACACAGTGTGAGGTGTTGAGACTGAGCAATTTCTCCGCCGGGGCATAATGTAAAGTTTATCAGAGTTGACATTATGTTTGGCACCGTGTATTTTAGTATCTCCACGACTCATTAAACATCAGTTAGGAGACATAATAGTTGGTCTTGCACTTGAAGCAATAGTCCTAGGGGGAGCAATGTCCAAGTGCCCCACTTTCTATTAATTGCCTTTCCTCTCATTTTATCGTGCCTCTCTTTCTTATTTTTGTTAGTTCTTTTCACATCAATGTTATTCACACTATCATTGATTCATCTTCATCATAGTTAAATAGCAATCTTGGTGTTTCTGAGCACTATTCCCTGTGGATACGATACCCCACTCACCTGGGAATTTATTACTTTGGCAAACCCATGCACTTGCGTATCACACGCAAAAGGCGTTGTTAAGAGTTCTGATTGAAAAATATGAGACATTCTAAAAAGAAAACATACAGTAAGGATTTTGATTCATATTCTAAAAATAGGAGACATTAAGAAAAGAAAACATTGGATTAGAGCCTTGATTCAAAAATAGGAGAAATTATGAATAGAAAACATTGGATTAGGCTTTCGATTAAAAAATGGGAGACATTCCTAAAAGAAAACATAGAATTAGGGTTATGATTGAAAAATAAAAAAAGAGAGACATTCTGAAAGTAAGACATATGATTGGGGTTTCGATTCAAAACCAAAAAATAGAAGGCATTAAAAAAGGAAAATATAAAATTATGGCTTTGGTTCAAAAATAGCAGATATTCTGAATAAGAAACATAGGATCAGAGTTTTAATTAAAAACCGAAAAAAAGTAAACATTCCGAAAAGAAAAAAATATGATTAGCGTTTTAAATCAAAAACCAAAAAAGATAGGAGACATTTCAAAAAGAAAATATAGGATTAGTGTTTTGTTTCAAAACTAGAAGACATCCTGAGATGAAATAATTTGAGTACGTTTTTAATTGAAAACCGAAATTTAGGTGACATTCAAAAAAGAAAACGTAGGATTGGTGTCTTAGTTGAAAAATAGGAGGCACATAAAAAAAAATTAGGATTACAGTTTAGATTAAAAATAGGTGACATTCCAAAAGAATAGCAAAGAATTAGGGTTTTCATTGAAATCTAAAAAAATTGGAGGCATTCTAAAAAAAAATTATAGGAATAGGTTTGCATTCAAACATAGGAGACATTCTGATTAGAAAACATAGGATTAGCATTTTGATTATAAAATAGGAGACATTCCAAAAATAAAACATAAGATTAGGTTTTTGATCGGAAACTGATTATCATGAGACATTTCAAAAAGAAAACATACAATTAGTGTTTTAATTGAAAATTAAGAGACATTGCAAAAAGTACACATAGAATTAGTGATTGAAAAATAAGAGACATTGCAAAAAGAAAACGTAGGATTAGGGTTTTAATTTAAAAATAAGAGATATTCAGAAAATAAAACATAGGATTAGGGTTTTGATTAAAAACTAAACAAACAGGTGACATTTGCAAAAGAAAACAAAGGATTAGATTTTTTATTCTAAAACAACAGACATTCTCAAAAGAAAATATAGGATTAGGGATTTAATCTAAAAATAGTAGACCTTCCGAAAAGAATAGAAAGGATTAAATGTTTTATTCAAAAATAGAATCCATTCCCAATAAAAAACATAGGATTGGGGTTTTGATTGAAAATAGAAGACATTACTATAAGAAAACATAGGATTATTGTGTTGATTCAAAAATAGTAGTCATTCCGGAAAAAAAGACATAGAATTAGGGTTCTTACAGAAAATTATGAGATGTATCGAAAAGAAAATATGGGATTAATTTTTTGATTGAAAGATAAGAGGCATTCCGGAAAGAAAACATAAGATAAGGTTTTTTATTCAAAAATATAAGATATTACGAAAAGAAAACATATGCAGAGATTCTCAAAAAAAACAAACAAAAGATACGACTAGGGTTTTTATTGAAAACTGAAAAATAGGACACATTTAGAAAAGAAACATAGGATTAATGTTTTGAATGAAAAATATGAGATATTATGTAATGAAAACATAGGTTAGATTTTTTATTTTAAAATAGCAGACATTGCGAAAAGAAAACAAATGATTAGGTTTTTTATTATAAAATTGAAGCCATTTCTAATAGAAAATATAGGATTAGTGTTTTGAGTGAAAAATAGGAGACATTATTTTAAGAAAACATAATATTATATGACATTAAGAAAGAAAACATAGGATAAGGGTTTTGATTGAAAAATAGGAAACATTACTACAAGTTAACGTAGGATAAGTGTTTTGATTCAAAATAGTAGACATTCCCAAAACAAAAAAAGTAGATTAGGGTTTTCATTATAAAATAGGAGGCATTCCAAAAATAAACTTAGGGTTAGGCTTTAGATTAAAAAAAATATGACACATTTTGAAAAGATAACATAAGGTAATTGTTTTGATTCTAAAATAGCAGACATTCCCAAAAGAAAATATAATATTATGGTTTTGATTCAAAATGAGGAAGCAATCTGAGAAGAAATAACAGGATTATCTTTTTGATTGAAAAACAAATTTAGGTGACATTCCAAAAAGAAAACATAGGATTAGGGTTTTAGTTGAATAATTGGAGACATATCAAAAAGAAAACATAGGCTTAGGGTTTTCAATAAAAATATGAGACATTCAAAAAACAAAAACATAGGAATATTTTTTTGAATAAAAAATAACATACATTAAAAAAAATATGAGACATTCCTATAAGAAAACATAGGATTTGGGTTTTGATTCAAAAACAGCAAACATTCTTTAAGGAAACGAAAGGGTTATATTTTGATTGAAAAATAGGAGACATTACCAAAATAAATCATAGGTTAGGGTTTTGATTAAAAAGTAATAAATAGGATACATTAAGAAAAAAACATAGGATTTAGTTTTTGATTGAAAGATAGGAGACTTTAAAAATAGGATTACGGTTTTGAATGAAAAATATGAGATATTCCCAAAAAAAAAAATAAACGATAATTGTTTTGATTAAAAAATATCTGACATTTCAAAAAGAACACATTGGATTAGGGTTTTGATTCAAAAATAGCATGCCTTCCCAAAAGAAAACATAGGATTATGACATTTGAAAATTAAAACCCTGCTATTTTTTAATCAAAACCCTATTACTTTGTTTTCTTTTCTTTGAATGTCTCATTTTTTTAATCAAAACCCAAATCATATCTTTTGTTTTGGAAATTTGTTCTAATTTTTAATCAAAACACTAATATGATGTTTTCTATTTGGATTGCCTCCTCTTTTTTTATTTTGGGAACATCTTCTATTTATCAGTTTTGAATCAGAAATGGCAAACATTCCCAAAAAGAAGGGTTGTTCAAAAAAACCGTTGAAACACGTAAACCCGACCGGACCGTTTTTAACTGCCAGTCCCAGTTCCAACCGGTTATATCATTACTCAGTCCGGTCCGTTCGATTTTTGGAACAGCGGTCCAAACCGGACCGGACGAGTTTATTAAGAGATCAAAAATTGATTTGATCTCTTGTGTTAAGAAGATCATCTGATACAAATCACGAGGATATATAGATAACTAATGTATATTAATTAATTAAATTTTAATTCATAAAAACCGGGATCGAACGGACCCGGCCCAAAAGCGAGTCTAAACCCGGAACCGGATCGGACCGGACCCGGTCCAAAAGCGGTTTGGACGGTCGAGGGTTTCTATATTGTTTCGGTCCGGTCCCAATAATAAAGAAACCATTTAACCGGTCCGGTCCAGTTTTGGACCGTGCACAACCCTACCCAAAAGATAACATAAGATTAGGGTTTTAATTTAAAAATATGATACATTCCGAAAAGAAAATATAGGACTAGAGTTTTGATTGAAAAATATGAGGCATTACTAAAATAAAACAAAGGATTATTAAAAAAATAAGAAACATTTCCAAAAGAAAACATAAGATTAGGGTTTTTATTGAATGATATGAGAGATTACTATAACAAAAAACTTATGATTAGATTTTTGAATGATAAATGGGAGACATTACTATTTTTTGAACGAACAAAGGATATGGGTTTTGATTCTAAAAAAATAGGAGCCATTTAAAACTATCGTTCATAAAGTCTAATATTTTGTAAACAAAACATAGTATTAGGGTTTTTCAATCCTATGTTTTTGAATTAGAATCCTATGATTGTTTTGGAATGCAAAAACAAAACATAGGATGAGGGTTTTGATTCAAAAATAATAGACATTCGTAAAAACAACCCTATCAAAAAAATGTTTCTGGAATGTTTCATTTTTTTGAATAAAAACTAGCAAACATTCACAAAAGAAAACATAGAATTAGGGTTTTGATTGAAAATTACTAGACATTATTGTAAGAAAATATAGGATTAGGATATTGATTAAAAAATATGAGGCATTACAAAAAAAAATTAGGATTAGGGCTTTGATTGAAAAATATAAGACATGCTGAAAATAAAACATAGGATTATGATTTCTAATAAAAAATAGTAGACATTCCAAAAAGAGAAAATAGGATGAGGATTTTGATTGAAAAATAAGAGACATTACAATAAGATAACAAGGGATTTGGGTTTAGATTCAAAACCAAATAATAGTGGACGTTTCCAATAAAAACATAGGTTTATGGTTTTGATTAAAAAAATAATAGACACTTGAAAAAAAACCACAATATCAACGTTTTATTTCAAAAATAGTAGACATTCCGAAAAGAAAAAGAAGGGATTGGGTTTTGATTGAAAAATAAGTGTCATTCCGAAAAGAAAACAAATGATTAGGGGATTATAGTTTTTATTCAAACCAATAAATAATGGACATGAAAAAAGAAAACATAGTATTAGGGTCTGGATTGAAAGATAGGAGACATTATGAAAAGTAAACATAGGATTAGTGTTTTTATTAAAAAATGTTAGCATTGTGATAAGGAAAGATAGGATTAGGGTTATTGAATGTTTGCTATATTTGAATCAAAACTTTAATAGGAATGTATCGTACGTTTCAATAAAAGTCCTAATCCTATGTTTTCTTTTCAGAATGTCTCCTATTTTTCAATCAAAACCCTAGCCTATGTTGTTTTTGGAATGTCTTCTATTTTCAATCAAAACTCTAAACCTATGTTTTCTTTTTGAAATGTCTCATATCTTTTAGTCAAAACCCAAATCCTATATTTTGAAAAATATGAGACATTTCCAAAAGAAAACATTATTAATCATGTCTCTCAATCAAAACCTGAATCCTATGTTTTCATTTCAAAATGTCCCATATATTTCAATAAAACCCTTAATTCTTTCTTTTCTTTTTGGAATGTCTACTATATTTGAAACAAAACCCTAATCTTGTGCTTTCTTGTAGCAATGAATCAAAATTTTCAATCAAAACATAATCTTGTGTTTTCTTTTGGCAATGTCTGCTATTTTTTAATAAAAACAATAATCCTATATTTTGTTTTCGTATTGTTTCATATTTTTTAATCAAAACCCTCATCCTATGTTTTTTTTGGGAATGCCTACTATTTTCAATCAAAACCGTAACCTTATGTTTTCTTTTTGGAATGTCTCTATTTTTTAATCAAATTTCTAATCCTATGTTTTTCTTTGGAAATGAAACTTATTTTTTTTGGTTTTAATCAAAATATTAACAGTATGTTTTCTTATAGTATTATCTTCTATTTTTCATTTAAAACCATAATCCTATGTTTTGTTTTCGAAATGTCTCATATTTTTTAATCAAAACCCATATCCTATATTTTTGATTGAAAAATAGAGGACGTTATGAAAACAAAATATAAGATTAGCGTTTTGATTAACAAATATAAGACAAAATGAGACATTATAGAAACAATAGGGGAATGTCTCCAGTTGAATATCAGACATTCAAAAATAGGAGCCAATCTAAAACGAAAATATATGTTATGATTTTGATTCAAAACTGATAAATAAGTTATATTAACAATATTACACATATTTGTCAAGTTTTGTTTACAAATTATGATACACTCTAGAAAGAAAACATAGGACCATAGTTAGGATTCAAATACAGTCGGCATTCTAGACAGAAAACATAGGTTAGGGTTTTGATTCAAAATTGATAAATAAGAGATATTAACAAAAGAAAACATATTTTTCAAGTTTTGTTTGCAAATTATGATACATTCTAGAAAGAAAACATAGGACTATGGTTAGGATTCAAATATAGTAGGCATTCTGATAAGAAAACATAGGATTAGGGTTTTGATTGAAAAATAAGGGACATTACTATAAGAAAACATAAGAATTATGTTTTGATTCAAAAATGGTAGACATTATGAAAAGAAAACAAAAGATTAGGGTTTTGATTGAAATATAAAAGGTATTCTGTAAAGAAAACATAAGATACATTTCCGAAAGAAAACATAGGATGAGGGTTTTCAATGAATAATAGGAGACATTACGATAAGAAAACATATGATTAGAATTTGTATTCAAACATAGTAGCCATTCCAAAATGAAAATATAGAATTAGGTTTTTTGATTGAAAAATAGGAGGCATTACTATAAGAAAATATAGGATTAGGGTTTTGATTGAAAAATAGGAGACATTACTATAACATAGGATTAGGGTTTTTAATGAAAAATAGGACACCTTACTATAATAAAACATAGGATTAGGGTTTTGATTCAAAAATAGTAAACAATCCAAAAAGAAAACATAGGATTAGTGTTTTGATTGAAAAATATGAGACATTCTAAAATTAAATAATATGATTAGGGGTTTGATTGAAAATTATGAGACATTACTATAAGAAAACATGGGATTAGGGTTTTTACTTCAAAATAGTAGACATTGAGATAAGAAAGCATAGGATTAGGGGTTTTCAAGAAAAATATGAGACATTTGGAAAAGAAAACATAGGATTTTGGTTTTGATTAAAAAAGAGGAGACATTACTATAAGAAAATATAATATTAGGATTTTGATTAAAAAATAGCCGATATTCCCAAACAAAAACATAGGATTAGGATGTTGTATAAAAAATAGGGAGACAATCTGAACGGAAAAAAATAGAATTGAGATATTTTTTGGAAAATACCATATATTACTAAATGAAAACAAAGGATTAATATTTTGATTAAAAAATAGGAGACATTCTAAAAAAAATATACGATTCTTGTTTGAATAAAAAAAAGCAAACATTGCGAAGAAAAACTTAAGATTAGTATTTTGATTAAAAAATTGTAGACATTCTAAAAAGAAAACACAAGATTAGTGTTTTGATTGAAAACTATGAGATATTTTAAAAAGAAAACATAGGATTTGTGTTTTGATTGAAAAATATGACACATTACTATAAGAAAACATTAGATTAGGGTTTTGACTAAAAAATACTGCACATTCCGAAAAGAAAAAAAAGGATTAGGGTTTTAATTAAAAATTAGGAGACATTCCGAAGAGAAAGTAAATGATTAGGGTTTTATTCATAACTGGAAAATGTAAGACATTCCAAAAAAACATAGGATTCTAGTTTTGATTGAAAAATAGGAGATATTGCTATAAGAAAACATATTATTAGGGTTTTGATTAAAAAATAGAAGACATTCATAAAAGAAAACGTAGGATTAGGGTTTTGATTACAAAAATATGAGACATTTAAAAAATAAAACATAGGATTAGGGTTTTAATTAAAAAATATGAGACATTACTATAAGAAAAAATAGTATTAGGGTTTTGAATGAAAAATAGGAGACATTACTATAACAAAACATAGGATTATGGTTTTGATTGAAAAATAGAAGACATGCCGAAAGAGAAAAAAAGGATTAGGTTTTTGATTGAAAAATAAGAGATATTCTAAAAAGAAAAGATAGGTTAGGGTTTTGAGTCAAAACTAATAAATAGGAGACATTAAGAAAGAAAACATAGGATTCGTGTTTTGATTGAAATATAGGAGACATTTCGAAAAGAAAATATAAAATTAATGTTTTGATTCAAATATAGTAGGCATTTTGAAAAATAAACATAGGATGAGGGTTTTCATTGAAAAATAAGAGACATTACTATAACAAAAATAAGATTAAGGTTTTTATTGAAAAATATGAGGCATTATTATATAAAAACATTGGGTTAGGGTTTTGATTCTAAAATAGTAGACAATCCAAATGGAAAATATAGGATTATGGTTTTGATTGAAAATTAGTAGACATTACTATAAGAAAACATAGGTTTAGAGTTTTCAATGAAAAATAGAAGGAAGGCATTACTATAAGAAAACATAGCATTAGGGTTTTGATAAAAAAAATAGTAGACTTTCTGAAAAGAAAATATAGGATTAGCTTTTTTATTCAAAAATAGCATATATGCCCAAAAGAAAATATAGAATTAAGGGTTTCTGATTAAAAAATAGCAAACCATTCTGATAGGATTAGGGTTTTTGATTGAAAAATATGAGAAATTACGAAAACAAAACATTGGTTTATTGTTTTGATTCAACAATAGCAGACATTCCCAAGAAAACGTAAGATTAGGTTCTTGATTAAAAAAAGGAGACAATTCAAAAAAAAACTTAGATTATGGTTATGATTAAAAAATTTGACACATTACGAAAAGATAACATAAGATTGTTGTTTTGATTCATAAATTGCAAACATTGACAAAAGAAAATAAATGACTGGTGTTTTGATCAAAAACTAGGAGGCATTCTGAAAAGAAAACATAGGACAAGGATTTTCATTCAAAAATATGAGGCATTATGAAAAAACTTAGGATAACGGTTTTGATTCAAAAATAGCAGACATTGCAAGATAAAATAAAAAGGACTAGGTTTTAGATTGTAAAATAAGAGACATTCATATAAGAAAACATAGGATTAGGGCCTCTATTGAAAAATAAAAAACATTGGCAAAAAAATAAACGATTAGCGTTTTGATTTAAAAATATCAGACATTTCAGAAAGAAAACATAGAATTATGGTTTTGATTTAAAAATAGGGGACATTACTATAAGAAAATATAGGATTAGATTTTTGAATGAAAAATCGGAAACATTTTTGTAAGAAAATATATGATTAGCGTTTTGCTTCAAAAATTGCAGACATTACAAAATGAAAAAAGAAAGGATAAGGTTTTTTTATTGTAGAATACAAGATATTCTGAAAAGAAAACATATTTTAGGGTTTTGAATGAAAATTGATAAATAGGCGACATTAAGAAAAGTAAACATAGGGTCGGGATTTGGCTGAAAGATTAGACACATTCTTAAAAAAAAATAGGATTATAGTTTAGATTAAAAAATAGGAGACGTTAAAATAAGAAAACATAGGATTAGGATTTTGAATCAAAAAGATGAGACATTAGAATAAGAAAACATTGGATTAGTATTTTGATTAAAAAATAATAGACATTCTTAAAAGAAAACATAGGATTAGGGTTTTGATTGAAACATATAAGACATTACTATAAGAAAACATAGTACTATGGTCTTGATTAAAAACTCAAAAAATGGTGGACACTCCCAAAAGAAAACATGGCGTTATGGGTTTGACTCAGAAATAGAAGATATTCAAAGAAGAAAGCATAGAATTAGGGTTTTCATTCAAAAATAGGCGTCATTCTACAAAGAAAACATTAGATTAGTGTTTTGATTAAAAAATTAAAAGTATGAGACATTACAAAAATTAAATTAAGGATTATTGTTTTGATTCACAAATAGCAGGTATTAGATTGTGTTTGGATTGAATTATAGTAGGCATTTTGAAAAGAAAATAAAGGATTAGGATTTTGATTCAAAGTAAGAGACATTAGTATAAGAAAACAAAGGATTAGTGTTTTCTCTCAAAAATAGCAGACATTCTGAAAGGAAAACATAGGATTAGTGTTTTAATTGAATAACAGTATTCATTCCAAAAAGAAAACATAGGATTAGGGTTTTAATTGAAAAATATCAGAAATTTCGAAAGTAAAACATAGGATTAGGTTTTTTGAATAAAAAGTAGCAAACATTCCGAAAAGAAAACATATGGTTAGTGTTTTGATTGAAAAATATAAGTCATTATGAAAATAAACCATACGACTATTGTTTTGACTCAAAAATAGCAGACATTCCGAAAAGAAAACATAAGATTAGGGTTTTGATTAAAAAATATGAGGCACTCCAAAAAAAACTTAGAATTAGGGCTTTAATTAAAAAATATGATGCACAACTGAAAGAAACATAAGATTATTGTTTTGATTAAAAAATAGCAGATATTTCAAAAAAAAAAAATATAAAATTAGGGTTTTGATTGAAAAATAGGAGACATTCCTAAAAGAAAATATAGGATTAGGATTTTGATTGAATAATATGAGACATTTAGGAAAAAAAATATAGGATTAATGTTTTGATTGTAAAATATAAGGCATCCTTAAAAGAAAATATAGGATTATTGTTTTGATTAGAAACCAAAAATAAGAATATTTCCACATATGGATATTGTTTTTCATTAAAAATATCAGTATATTCCCCAAAAAGAAAAACATAAGATTAGGGTTTTCAATTAAAAATAGGAGTCATTCCGAAAATAAAACATATGATTAGGATTTTAATAAAAATAGGAGCATTATGACATAGGAGACATTACGAAAAGAAAAACATACGATTATCAATTTTTAGAATCAAAAATCGTAACCTATATTTTCATTTCAAAACATATAAATAGGGAGACATTAAGAAAAATATAAAGGATTCGAAGTTTTGCAAAATAGGAGATATTACGAAAAGAAAACATTTTGTTATGGTTTTGATTCAAATATAGCAGCCATTCTAAAAATAAAACATATGATTAGGGTTTTTATTGAAAAATATGAATCAATTTGAAAATAAAACATATGGTTACGGTTTTGAATAAAAATTAGTATACATTCCTAAAAATAAACCATAGGATCAGGGTTTTAATTAAAAAATAAGAGACATTACTTTAAGAAAATAAAGGATTACAGTTTTGATTAAAAACCAAAAAAATAGGGGAATTTCAAGAAGAAATTATAGGATTAGGGTCTTGACTTAAAAATAGGAGACATTCCGAGAATGCAAGATATGATTACTGTTTTGTATCAAAAATAGCAAATATTCTGAAAAGACAAGAAAGGATTAGGTTTTTGATTGAAAAATAATTCATTTTGAAAAAAAAAATAGGTTAGGGTTTTGATTCAAAACTGATAAAAGGAGATATTTCAAAAGGAAATAATAGGATTAGCATTTTTATTCAAATATTGTAGGCATTCTGAAAAGGAAACATAGGATTAGTGTGTCGATTGAAAAAGAGGAGACATTACTGACAAAAAACATAGGATTAGAGTTTTGATTCAAAAATAGTAGAGATTGCGAAAAAGAAAATAAAGGATTAGGGTTTTGTTTCAAAAAAAGCAGAGATTGCGAAAAAGAAAAGAATGGATTAGGATTTTTGATATAGGAGTCATTACGTAAAAAGAAAATATAGGTTACAATTTTTGATTCAAAATTGATAAATTGGAGACATGCCTAAAATGAAAATGTAAGATTAGATTTTTCAAATATAGTTGCCATTCCCAAAAGAAAACATAGGATTCGGTTTTTGATTGAAAAATAGAAGACATTACCATAAGAAAACATAGGCTTAGGATTTTGACACAAAAATATTTGACAATCTTTAAAAAACATAGGATTAGGATTTTGGTTGAAAAATATGAGACATTTTGAAAAGAAAGCAAAGGATTATGGTTTTAATTTAAAAATAGTAGACATTCTGAAAAATAAAAACATAGGATTAGGGATTTTTGGTTGAAAAAAATATGAGACATTTCAAAGAAAGGAAAACATATGATTAGCGTTTTTGATTAAAAACTGAAAAATATAAGACATTTACAAAAAAATAAAAATTCAAGTTTTGATTGAAAGATAGGATTTAGTAATGGTTTCTTTTTGGAAATGTCTCCTTTTCTTCAAAAAAATATGAGACATTTTCGAAAAAGAAACCATAGGATTATAGTTTTAATTAAAAACTGAAAAATAGTTGACATTTCCAAAAGAAGACATATTATTATTGTGTTCATTCCAAAAAAAGAGACATTTCGAAAAAGAAAAACAAAAGATTGCGGTTTTTGATTTCAAAAACTAAAAAAATTGGACACATTCTAAAATAAAAACATAGGATTTTGTTTTGATAAAGAAAATAACAGACATTCTAAAAAGAAAACTTAGCCGTAATGTTTTCATTGAAATATAGTTGACATTCAAAAAAGGAAACATAAGATTAGTGGTTTGATTGAAAAATATAAGACATTCCGAAAATAAAACATAGGATTAGGGTTTTGAATAAAAATAGTAGACGTTCCGAAAAGAAAACATACGATTATTGTTTTAAATGAAAAATAGAGGACATTACTATATGCAAAAAGGATTATTGTTTTTTTATTAAAAAGCCCGAAAAATAGGGGTCATTTCAAAAAGAAAACATCGGATTAGTGTTTTGATTAAAAAATAGCAGATATTCCGAGAAGACAAGATAGGATTAGTACTTTGTTTCAAAAATTGCAAACATTCTAAAAATACAAGAAAGGATTAGGTTTTTTATTGAAAAATAGTTGTCATTAAAAAAAACATAGGTTAGGTGATGTACTCTCCATAAGTATCACGGATAACACATAGTAATATCTGATGGTACCCCGTGAGGGGTAGGGTTTTCGAACCACGGGGACTAGACTTAAAGTACTCACTCTTCTCCCGATGTCTAGTGAAACAAAAATTGGATTGGTTTAAAGAATAAAAACAAACAAAAAAAGGGTAGAACAGGTGGAGATAAAGGATGGATTAGGAACAAGGTTTTCGGCAACAAGAGAGCAATGCCCCAGGATGATTCCTATGAGTTATAGCATGCTGACTTGCTTCTAAGGGCTACCAGGTATATTTTAAAGTTCAAGTGTGTGCTCACAAGCAATGTTACATCTATGGTTCTCAAGTACACCAATTTTTGCCAAGATATCTACGCATTTCAAACACATCAAGTTTTGCTATCACACAAGCAATCACAACTATGACCATCCATATACCGAGTTTTGCCAAGGCAACTGTGCACAATCCAACACATCAAGTTATGCAACACAACATTAAACACATGAATCTAAAAGAACTCTGTAGATGTTAAAAACAAGTAGTCAAAGCATACAAAGCATCATAGTTCACGTCCTAGGGCACCGTGGATGGTTAGCCCCTCATGGATGGGTACAACATGGAAAAGAAAGATAAAGAGCTAAAGGAAGAAGACAAGACTCCATCCTTCTCAAGATGGTTTTCCTAATTGAGCTCCAATATACTAACCCCACTTTCCTCCTACCTCCAACTCATCCTTGATCCACTTAGAAGGTGTGGTGAAGCCTGATCTTCGCTCTCATCAAAGTCCTTCTGGTAGAGATAAGAGTCCCCGTACAAAGATGAGAGTGAAAACCTAGAATCTAGAGTTAAAATGTGCAGTCTCAGGCTCAACACAAGATAAGCACGGTCATGCTTCAACCGTACTTCTTAGGTTGGGATTTTGAGTGAATCGGTTAAGCGCTCGCTTGCATTTTCTAGTGAGAGGGAGCACGATCGTGCGATGACCTTGTTTTATTTAGGTGAGATCGTACTAGGAGCTAGCGAAGTGTGCTTCCCTGTTAAGCAGAAATTGCATCAGACTTGAAACATTCAGTGCGAGGAACAGGCTCATGTCCTGACCGTGTTCGGCCTGAGAGCACCCTCCTACTTGAGTTTTCGCTAGGCACTCATCTTCGTAGAGATAATCTGTGGGATAGAGAACGATCATGCTCTGTCCATTTTCTTTGCTCGTTTCATCTCAGAATTCACTCCAAATTGCTTCGAATCCCAAAATCGTGCACATGGAACAACTACCCAGAATATCATTAATATATACAAAATTTAGCTAAATTACAAGTAAAATAATGAATTGACGGTATAAAAATATGATATGAAATGCACTCATCAAATATCCGCACACTTCAATGTTTGCTTGTCCTCAAGTAATCTCACATCACTCATTAAGAAAAATGATGAGTGCAATACTTCTGATCTCAGGAGAATGGTAGATTCTCAAGTATAGGGGAGACAACGAGGGTTAGTCCAACCATAATGCACAATAAAGGGCTACACTTTTAGTTTAAAGACCTCATGCGTGTGTGAAACCCCTAAATTGACTGCCCCAAAGTCTCCAGAATTTAACCTATGCTATTTGACCATTATTCCAACTAAGCATAGTGGGCAGTAGCTTTATGCGCCTTAGAGGTAGCCTTCTTCCCAGGTAGGTCATCAGATGTACACTTGTAATACCCAAACTTAAACTACTCAAGAGTGGCTTTCACTCTTCTAAGGTGATAGCACTTTTGACCATCTTTTTACACACAAAATTTCCAAAATTGACTACTAGGTCATCCCAATTATGGAATCTGACTTCCAGTACGCTTTTTTATTTTAAAAAAAACTCAGAAAACTAAGCTTGGCCCTAAGCGAAAAGTTATCATCATAGAACAGGTGACTCCATAATTAGGGCAAAGTAATGAGATCTTAGGTCTTTTGAGTAAAAGTGAGTCTACATTTTGGCTCCGATTAAGTAACTAACACACATGTTTCCCTAAGTTTAAGAATTTCCAACAAAGTAATCATAGATCATCATTAGCAAAGCACTCAACCATAAAAGCAAGCATGCAATCCTTCCCCACACTTGAATGCTACATTATCCTTAATGTAGAAATGCATGTCAGGCATATAAAAATTTGAGAACAACACAACAAAATGGAATTGAAATGACTTTCCTGAACACGGAGAGTGATGATGCCGCTCTCAACATATGCGTTATCCAACTCCAAGCAACCACACAATACCTAAGATGAGTGGAGAGACACAAGTGAAACCCAGGGAAATCAAAATGACATATAATATAATAAAGAAAACAAAACATCAAAATATAAAAGCAAAGCAAAAGTAAGCAAACCAAAATGTAACAGGGGACTCCTCTTGCTATCTGACTACAAAAGATGAAAATAAAAACACAAGAAAAGACTGGTGATGTGGCAGTCAAAAAGGTGCGCTCTCGGGCTGAGAATCGCTTTAGAAAAAGTAGAGTTGGCCTGATAACCTAAATCAGATGTATCAACTCCAATATGATGCGTGTGTCGCATAAGAGAAATCGGCTCAAGAAATATCGGTACGCCTAAATGCTCAGCAATACGTGCCACGCTCCTCTACACCCACCTGAATGCTACTCAGGAATAGAGAACCTGGTATGGGTGACTAAAAGGGGCGCGAAGTGGTGAACGCAATCTATGACGTGTAGTTGTAGCATGTGGTGAAGAGGAAGGAACAGCATTACCGGCAGGGGGAATATCAGTAGTAGTAGTTGAGGACGGATCAGCGTGCTACCTGACTCGGTACTCTTGTCCCCTTGCTGTCTGAACACGTTGTAACATCCCCACTAATCTCAATATCTCAAGAGTCATATATCTAATGGTGTTAACTATCCTCATCCTATCGGTAACTTCCAGAATGTCTAGGCGTCTGACCAGATGCGTGATGTAGGGGCCAACAAAGAGAGTGCCAATGTGGGGGTTGGTCCCCTTATGAGAGGTGGAAACACCGACCCTGTAACCTAAATATAGATGAAATCCATCTACCATGCTCAGTAGAAAGCGAAAGTCACAGCGAGTGACAACTCTACTACTATTGCCGTGTCCTATCAAAGTGTGGCTGAGGACAAAATAGATATACTGGAGCATGGGGGTGGAGAGGATGATGCCCTTGGTCTGATGAGGGTTATAGGCAGGAGCAGTGCTTAACAGCCTCCAGGCATCCTCAAGCGAATCCCCAGCGAGGTGAGAGATCAATAGTGCATCGTAGTCATGAGTTTGAGTGAACTCCGCGTCATAAAACCCCAGCTGGATGGAGAAGTTATTGAGACTCATCTGCTGCATCATGTCATACACTTGGAAATGAATGAAATCAGCGTGATGCAATGAAACCGTCCCCCGAGATAATTCAAAAGTGACCAACACCTCAAACGACAGTTGTTCGTTAATGTTGTATGTAATTTGGAAAAGCTACCACCATGCTCTGGCACTTAACAATTACTGAACCTCTGCCTCTAGACCAACCTCATGAATGACATCCTAATCAATCTCTCTTGATTCACCATGCCTGCGATGAGTGAGTCATTTATAGTGCTCCTAGTGCACCTGAGTATAGAAAGTAGGAACATAGTCAGTGCTAGGAGTTGGTGCCTCAGTTCTATGCTTCTTGGAGATAATATGCTTCTTAGGCATGATCTGCAAAGGACAATACACACAATCAATACAAAGAGGACAAGGAAATAGGAGGAACACGATCGTGCAAAATGCACTTAATCCATGCTCGATTCGAGTTGTATGATCGTGCAACAGGAGGCCATCTTTCTAGATGAGCCCTCATTGGTCTCTCAAGATAACTCAAACATTTCAAAGACAAAATGAAACTCAAGCGGGGTTAAAAACAAGCACTAAATCAAGATGATGGACAATGGCAACCCCAAATCAAAAAAACAAAATCATATGTAGCTTACCAAGATCAATGGAGAATGTGGGAGAAATAGTGATTAAATGTGACAAAGTCTGGCAAGAAACAAAGTAGAACTCGCATAAAATTATAGCTGAAGAGAAGAAGGTTAAATGGAGAGAAATGGAGTTGAAGGACATGACCGGCGGCTATAATTTGAAATAGAAGGGTGGAAGCCGAATGGCCACGACTGAGCACGCACAGAGCACATGTGTGCCATGGGTATCAGCCTACCAGGGGTAAGCACGATCGTGCTCAGGCCTCGTCCCTCTTCCTGATTATCTCAAGAGAATTCCCCAAAGTTTCAAGGGGTAAGACACGATAGTGTAAAGCACACAATGACCATGCTGGCCCTCCTGGTACGCCCGTGCTCACCCCATGCTTAACCTAGAATGTTTCAAAAACTAGAACTAGTGAAAACCAGTAGGACAAGCAACAGTGTGCTCTGCCCGTGCTTGGCCTGAGAAATTCCCAGGTCAAGGGTTTTCCTTCTCTAAAACAAGCGTTATGAACACACGAGAACAAACAAGATAAAACAAACTAACTGAACAACTTAAAAAATACACCGAAAGAACCAAGTTAAAGTAAACCATAGCAATATAAGACGACATACATAAAAATGAATAAAACAACAACACACAAATAATGGCAAAACAAAACAACTTGGGTTGCCCCCCAAGAGGCACTTTTTTAATGTCACTAGCTTGATGTACCGGTTCTGCGCTCAAGGAGGTTCGTGAAATCGAGACCTCTCAGAACCACCTAAAAAATAATTGTGTGGAAAGGGCAATAAAGAACTAATAAAATTGATCTCACTGAAAATCCCCAAATTTGAGTAGTTGGAAGTGTCCAGAATAGGTGGAGAGATGGGTGTTTTTTTTTTCTCTTAGTGGTCACATTTCTCCACCATTTCTTTGCACATGATATTTTTATCTTTGGTGATTTCGGTGATATAGAAACTTCGACGGATAACAACTCTAGGCAATAAGATTCTTCCATCACTTCCTCTCTCGCTTCATCATCAAAAGGATCATCTTCTGATAGCTCAGAGAGCTCATCTTTTAAGAAGGTATCCTGCACAGATTTAGAAACAACTCCATTAATAACATCTGCATGATAACAAGTGTCGGCAAAATCCATAGTGTGCCTCATAGAATTTCGGAGTTTGAAAACAACTTCCCCTTCTACATCTCCGAGTGTCATTCGACCATCCTTATCTTCAATGAGAGCATTTGAGGTTGCTAAAAATGGTTTTCCAAGTATTAATGCTACCTCGACCTGGTCATCAACATTGGGAATGACAAAATCCACTAGAAAAATAAACTTGTCCACTTTAACCAAAACATCTTCAATTATCCCTCTTGGTTGCCTAATGGACCTATCGGCCAACTATAGATTCATAGCAGTGGGTTTCGGTACTCCAAGCCCAAGTTTTTGGAAAATTTTATAGGGCATAAGGTTGATGCTTACACCAAGATCAGCAAGAGCTTTCTCAATTTTACTAAACCTCCTATTGTGCAAGGAATAATGAATCCTTCAGTGTCTTTCTCCTTCTTGGGGAGTTTGTTAGTGGTCAATGCTGAACATTCTTCATTAAGTATCACTAAAGACATTTCCTCCAATTTCCTCTTGTTCATAAGCAATTCCATTAAAAATTTACCATATCTCGGCATTTGTGCAAGAGCTTCTACAAATGGGACATTAATGTGTAGGGTCTTGAACATGTCAAGGAATTTCTTGTACTATTCTTCCTATTGATCCTACTTCACCTTCACAAGGTAAGGGAGTTTTGGTTGATAAGCTGGTAGTGTACTCTTCTCAATATTTTGTTCCAGTGCTTTCTCCTCCACAACAGACGGGGCCTCAAGGTCAACAATGACAACTGGCTCAACCTTCTTTATCTCGAGCTTAACAATGACTTCATTGTTGCTAGGGAGTGATCCCAGAAGCCTCTCCTCAATTAGTTTGGACATCTGAGCCATGAGGTGTTCTAGATTTCTCATAGTAGCATTAGTGTTCCTCTTCATTTCTTCATGAGTCAAGAAGCGACTTTCAGTGCTCTTGATGAATAGGCCCAACAATCTAGTAAGTTCACTAATCAAATTTGAGGATAATGAGGATGATAGTTGTTGTGTACTCTATTGAGGAGGTCTATTTTGTTTTTGTGTCCCTTGCTCTTGTCCTGGTTGGCTACATGAGAAATTTGGGTGATTTCTCCATCATGTATTATACATATTGTTGTATCGGTTATTTTGATACCGACAGTTCAACACAACAAAATCGAGTTATTCCAACTTACTAGTACCCATATCGGCAGAGCCACTGGGTTCACATGGAGGTCGCCAATTGTCACTAGAAGATCCACCCACTAGGCTAAATGACTGCAATAAATCTAACCTCTTTGTAATAGCTTGAACCTGTTCGCCTAAAGTGGTGACGACATCCACTAGGTAAATTCGGGATTTCTTCCCTAGCTTACTCCTCTTATAACTCCACTGATAGCCATTGTATTCTATCTCTTCGGTCAATGTATATGCCACGCTTGGTTGCTTGTTACACAACGAACCCCCTGAGACAGCATCGGGCATTTGTTTAGTAGAATTGTTCAGTCCATTGTAAAAGATTTTGATCTACATCCATTCCACTATTCTATGTTGTTGGCACTTCCTCAACATTTCCTTGTATCTTTCCCAAGTGTCATATAAGGACTCTAATTCTAATTAAACAAAGGATGGAATATCACTCCTCATCTTAGTGATTTTTGTCGAGGGAAAGTATCTTACGATGAACGTTTTTGAAACTTGCTTCCATGTTATAAAAGACCCTTGCAGCAAAGAATTTAGCCAATGTTTGGCGATTCCTCACAACGAAAAACGGAAAGAGTCTAATGCGAACAGCATCCTCAGACACATTATTCACCTTGAAGGTATCACAAATTTCCAAGAAACTCCTTAAATGCTTATACGGGTCTTCATCCTGAAATCTATCGAACTGACACATTTGTTGTACCATTTGAATGATATTCTGCTTCAGTTCAAAATTATTTACAGCAATAGGACTGCGAACAATACTTGACCGCACTTCCTCCATATTTGTTCAGGCAAAATCAGAAATACTACATTGTTCGTTCCCGACCATACTTTCCTCTTGACCTACATCCACACAAATCAACACTAACCCAGCCACACTTGAATTGATCTGTCTAGTTCTTCTTCGGAAATTCCTCTCAACTTCTGGATTAGGGTTCACCAATGGAGAATACATGTTTCCATGGGTCAAACAGTTACGCCTACGCACAAAAAGATAGGTCTATGTAAGCTCAAGCAAGTACAAAGGATGAGAATGAAAAGAAGGCAAAAATAATGACTAAGATAAAAAGAAAACAAATATTTACCAATATCAACAATATTAATAAACTAAAACACCATAATCAAAATTTTCCTAAAAGTTGCTAGTCCCTAGTAACGGCATCAAAAACTTAATGCACTGTCTGCAATTATACGGGTCGCAGACAAGCAATATATTGTTCACCCTGTGAGGGGTGCGGTTGCCGAACAACAGGGACTGGACTTAAGTACTCACTCTTCTTCCAATGTCTAGTAAAACAAAAATTAGATTAATTTAACGAATAAAAGCAAACAAACAAAGGAGAGAATAAGTGGAGATAAAGGATAGATTAAGGACAAGATTTTTAGCAACAAGAGAACAGTGGCCCCCGATGATTCCTATGATCTATAGCATGCTAACTTGCTTTTAAAGACTACCAGGTATATTGTAAAGTTCAAATGTCTGCTCACAAGCAATGTTGCATCTATGGTTCTCAAGTACACCAAGTTTTGTCGAGATAACAATGTATGTCAAACACATCAAGTTTTGTAATCACACAAGCAATCACAACTATGGTCATCCATACACCAAGTTTTACCAAGGCAACTATGCACAATTCAAAACATCAAGTTATGCAATGCAAGATTAAACACATGAATCTAACAGAACTCTGTAGACATTAAAAGTAAGTAGTCAAAGCATACAAAACATCATTATTCATGTCCTGGGGCACCATGGACAGTTAGCCCCTTATAGACGGGTACAATAAGGAAGAGAAAGATAAAGAGCTAAAGGAAGAAGACACGACTCCCTCCTTCTCAAGATGGTCTTCCTAATTGAGCTCCGATATGCTAACCCCACTTCCCTTGTGCCTCCAACTTGTCCTTGATCCCCTTAGAAGGTGTGTTGAAGCATGATCTTTGCCCTCATCAAAGTTATCCCTGTGGAAAAAAGAGTCCTTGAACAAAGATGAGAGTGAATCCCTAAAATGCAGAGCTAAAAAGGGCAGTTTCAGGCTTGACACGGCCTAAGCTCGATCGTGTTTTGACCGTGCTTCTTTGATTGGGCTTTTAAGTGAATCGGCTGAGAGCTAGCCTGGATTTTCTAGTGGGAGGAAGCACGATCACGTGCACCATGTTTCATTAGAGCGCGATCGTGCTATGAGCAAGTGAAGTGTGCTTCCTTTGTTAAGCAAAAAATGACTCAGACTTGAAATATTCATCGGGAGGAACATGCTTGTGACCCGATAGTGCTCTGCTTGAGGGCACCCTCCTGCTTGAGTTTTTGTTAGGCACTCCTCCAGGCAGAGATAATCACTAGGACAGAGCACGATTGTGCTCTGCCCATGTTCAGCTTGAGTACTTAGCAAATATCTTCGTTCTTCCCTTGTTTCATCCTTGAATTCATTGCAAATTGCTTCAAATCGCAAAATCATGCATATGGAATAACTATACCCAGAATAGCACGTAATATACACAAAATTATTCTAAAGGATGAGGAAAATAATGAATAGAAGGTAAATAAATATGATTTGAAATGCACTCATCACAAGGGGTTTGATTCAAAACTGATAAATAGGAGACATTTCGAAATAAAAATATAGGATTAGGGTTTTGATTCAAATATAGTATTCCGATAAGAAAACATAGGATTAGGGTTTCTACTGAAAAATAGGAGACATTACTAAAAGAAAATATAGGATTAGTGTTTTGATTAAAACTCAAAAAATAAGGGAAATAAGGTTTTTGATTGAAAAATAGGGGACATTATTATAAGAAAACATAGGATTAGGGTTTTGATTATAAATTTTTGACATTCTGAAAAGAAAACATAGGATTAGGATTTCGATTGAAAAATATGAGACATTTTGAAAAGAAACAATTGGATAAGAGTTTTAATTAAAAATGAAAAAAATAGGGGACATTTCAAAAAGGAAACATAGGAATATTGTTTTAATTCAATAAAAATGAGACATTCCTAAAAAAACAAAGGATTAGGGTTTTGGTTAAAAACTGAAAAATAAGATACATTTCAAAAAATAAAACATAGGATTAGGGGTTTGATTAAAAAATAGCAGACATTCTTAAAAAAAACATAGGATTAGGGTCTTGATGGAAATATAGTAGGCATTCCGAAAAGAAAACATAAGATTAGGGTTTTAATTGAAAATTAGTAGACATTCCGAAATGAAAATAAAGGCTTACGGTTTCAATTCAAAAAAGAAGACATTCCAAGAAAAAATAGTGGAATAAGGTTTTAATTCAAAACATAAATATAGGACACATTCGGAAAAAAAAAAAGATTAGGGTTTTGATTCAAATATAGCGTGTATTCCGAAAAGAAAACATATGATTAGGGTTTTGATTCAAAGATAGTAGAGAAAATTATTAGACATTTTGAAAAGAAAACGTAGGATTAGGGTTTTGATTGAAATATAGTAGACATTGCGATAAGGAAAACATAGGATTAGGTTTTGATTAAAAAATAGTAGACATTATGGATAAGAAAAAATTAGATTCAGTTATTGATTGAAAGCTAGGAGATATTCTGAAAAAAAAAAATAAGATTATGATTTTATTCAAAAAAAAGTGACATTCTGAAAAGAAAACAAAAGATTATGATTTTGATTAAAAATTCAAAAATAGCAGGTATTGCGAAAGAAAACATACGATTAGGGTTTTGATTCATAAACCTAATCATATGTTTTCTTTTGTGAATATCTGCTAATTTTGAGTCAAAACAACGATCTTACGTTTTATTTTTGTAATGTCTCATTTTTTTTAGTCAAAACCATAATCCAATGTTTTTATGAATCTAAAAATTATTCCTATGTTTTCTTTTCGAAATGTCTCATATTTTTCAATCAAAACCCTATTCCAATGTTTTCTTTCTAGAATATCTTATATTTTTAATGAAATCTCTAATCCTATCTTTTGGTTTAGGAATCTCTACTAATTTATAATCAACTAATTTTTATCAAAAAAATCCTAATCCTTTTTTTTCTTTTTAGAATGCCTCTTGTTTTTGAATGAAAACCCTAATCTTATGTTTTCTTTTGGGAACGTTTGCTATTTTTGAATCAAAATGATAATGATATGTTTTGTTTTCGTAATGTCTCATATGTATTAATTAATACCCTAGTCCTAGATAATAAAAACTCTAATCCTAGGTTTTTTTGAATGCCTCATATTTTTTAATGAAAACCCTAATCCTATGTTTTCTTTTCGGAATTCATCCTATTTGTGAATCAAAACCCTAATCTTATGTTTTCTGTTGGGAATGTCTATGATTTTTTAATTAAAACAATAATCATATGGTTTCCTTTTGTAATGTTTCATATTTTTTAATCAAAGCCAAATCCTAAGTTCTTTTTTGAATGCCACCTTTTTTTCAATCGAAACCCTAATCCTATTTTTTCTTTAGGGAATGTCTGCTATTTGTTAGTCAAAACACTAAACCTATGTTTTCTTACAGTAATGTCTACTATTTTTCAATCAAATCCCTAATCCTATTTTTCTTTTCGTAATGTCTCATATTTTTTAATCAGAACTCTAATTATATATTTCTTTTCGGAATGTCTCCTATTTATAAATAAATATTCTACTCATATATTTTCTTTTTGGAATGTCTCCTATTTTTTAAACAAAATGCTAATCCGATGTTTTCTTTTCGAAATGTCTTATATTTTTCAATCAAAATCACAATCCTATGTTTTCATTTTGCAATGTCAACTATTGTTTCATGAGAAACCTAACCCTATGTTTTCTTATAGTTATGTCTCCTATTTTTCATTGAAAACCCTAATCCTATGTTTTATTGGAGTAATGCCTCTTATTTTTCAATCAAAACTCTAATCCTATGTTTTCGTATAGGAATGTCTTCAATTTTTTTAAAAAAAAACCAAAATTTTTTTTTCTTCTTAGAATATCTGCTATTTTTAAATCAAAACCATAATCTTTTGTTTTCTTTTTCAGAATATCTCATTTTTTTTAATCAAAACACTAATCTTATCCTTTGTTTTAGGAATCTATGCCTCTGTTTTTTTTTAAATGCCTCCTATTTTTGAACAAAAATTCTAATCCTATGTTTTCTTTTTGGAATGCCTCCTATTTTTGAATAAAAAAACTAATCTTAATTTTTCTTTTATTAATGTCTACTATTTTTAATCAAAATAATAATCATATAATTTGTTTTCTTAATGTCTCATATTTTTAGTCAAA
>NC_052490.1:12941205-13008829 GCF_009730915.1 Dioscorea cayenensis subsp. rotundata
TACCGGTGTAGTGTTAGAGATATTTTTGAAACCTTTGTTTTCTTAGCTATTCATTCATTCATTCTAGTTCATTTCTTCTTATTCTATCATAGTTCTAATTTTTATTTCTTTTTGCGCAAGTCCAACTTATGACCCGAGGGAAACCCTCAATATTGATTGAAGGAATAATATGCGTAAAACCGCAGTGCACGGTGTTGAAGTAATACCCGTCGAGAGAGTAGAGTCGAATCCTAAGGAATAGTGCTTAGAACCACCAAGATTGCTATTTAACTCAGAATGAAAAATATGTTGAAAGTGATGTGGAAACAAACTCAATGCAAATAAAATACGAAAAAGATAAAGGAGGCGCAAGTAAAAGATAGAGAAAGGCACTCGATCGATAAATGGGGTACTCCGGATATTGCTCCCGCCTAGGACAATCATTTCAAGTGCAAGAACCTATTATGCTTCCTAATCAATGCAAGTGAATCATGGAAATCCTTAATTACATAGTCCCAAATCTCAGGTCAACTATGCCTAACTCCATCACATGTCCCTTTTGAGGAAAGATTGAATAACCTCTCAACCTCACACTAGCATAGAATTGCAATAAGTTCTAGGGATTCCAAGTGATAAATCTTTTCCTAATTGTAGACCTAACCCTCTAATCCAGGTGGAAGGTCCCTAACCACAATTAAGCCTTAGATACTAAGATCACTTCAAGGCTTCACCTCAGCTGCACCCTGCAACTAAGCCCCCAAAGAAAGGTCATCCCTTAGACCATTCACTCTATTGTGGCTGCAAAGAACTCAAGGAGTGGAGGTAGAATTTAACACATCGCAGGAGAAAGGGGACACTCCTGTACCTCTCGACTCACCCTCTCAACCCTCTCACTCTATTGTGTCACCACCTCACCAAGGTTACCAACAACAACTCTCAACCCTAGTGTCATTCTAGGGAGTATTCCACACAATCAAGCATTCAAAGTTGGAACTCACAATAAACACTCAATTCATTGAAAGCATAATAAAGAGATTCAAAGAAATGAATATATCCTAGGGTTCACAAATACCCAAGTACCCACTAGAGGTTTAGCTCTCCATAGAGCAAAATATAATAGATAATGAAATCAAAAGTATAGAGATGCAATTCATGATTGAAAACCCCCGTGTGTTCGTGTTAAAGGTCTTGTGGATCCGCTGCGCATCTTCTTCAAAGGTCCCTCATCAAACCTAGGACACACCTCGCCGGATCGGGTGCATGACTTAAATCTCCCCAATAGCTCTTTTCCGAAGGAAACACGGTGTCGAAAGCTGTCAAACCTCTTCAAAGCCTTCCCAAAACCTCTCCAAACCCTAGCCGCCGGTGCCTCCAAAGATGGGGAAAGGTGGAAGAAAAAGATAGGGAAAAGATAGAGAAATCGAGGCTCGAATTGTGGCTTTTTAAAGGGTCGAATCGTGCATCCACACAGCGCAGTGGAATTTCAACACGCCCTTGTGGAATTTCCACACTGCGGTGAATTCTCCGGAATTCTGATTTTCGCCTACGGGTCAGAATAGAAAATACTACATCAACGCTGCATGTTGCTTTTACTATAGTAGATTGCTAGCAAGACTGCCAAAAATACTACCGAATCCACTTTTTCATCGAGGGCACCTATAAACGGGCACATGTTTATGTCGAGATCACGCCGCTTTTTTTCAATAAACGGTTCATTGGTGAAGATCTTGCGCTATTAATGCACAAGTCAGGATACGCAATTGTGACTACCCTTGTGCCCCTCCAAATCATTGTAATTGTTTGAATACATAGAGGTTGGCACACATTCATGTATCTTTGAGCCCAACTTGTGTCTTCGCGTTTGTTCCTTCCAAGATTTCATCAAATAGTGCATTCTTGATCTACTTTTGGCTTCTTTTTCTTAAAACAAGCTTCACAACCCTACCTGCGCAGAAGAACACAAATACACATGTATTAGGGCTTAAACCTGATAAAAGTAATGCTCATTGTAAAGAAAGAGCACTCTGCATTCTTACACACAAGCACTTATCAAACTCCCCCACACTTAAGCTTTTGCTTGTCCTCAAGCAAAAATTAAATATTGTGTGCATAGATGAAGGAAATATTGGAAGTGCTTGGCCTTAGGTTCACCAAAGTATACAAAGTGAGCATTCTACAACTAAGGGAAATTTCAACACTAAACATGAAAAATCAAGCTTGACAACACACCCTTTGCGTGACTCACTCAAGTGAAAAGTGTGTGGACTCACTCAAGTCAACCAAAAGTATACTCCCTCAAAGCTTGACAAGATCCCTTATGTGATATCCCTGCAAGTGCATGGGCTTATCAAGTAATAATCCGGGTGAGCTGGTATCGAATCCACAGGGAGTAGAGAATAAAAATACTTAATTCGGTTCTTAGCTATGTAAAAGATCAATGATGATGAGTGTAATAATGATTCAATTCTCAACAGTAAAAGCAACAAGTAAGAGAGCAAAAGTAAAGAAGGGGGGTAAGGCAATCGATAAAGATGGGGTACCCGGATAATGCTCTCGCCTACTGATAATTGTTTCAACTGCAAGAACCTCTATTATGCTTCCTAATCAATGCAATGATGAGTCGTGGAAATCCTTAATTACATAGTCCCAAATCTAAGGTCAACTATGCCTAACTCTATACATGTCCTGGAGGAGAAATCGAACAATCTCAACACCTCGTGACTCGTGACAGAGTTGCAATGAGCTCTAGGAATTAAAAAGTGATAAATCTCTTCCCTAATTATAGACCTAACCCTTTGGTCCGGTGGAAGGTCTCTAACCACAATTGAGCCCTAGATGCTAAGATCACCTCAACCTTCACCTACAGACGCCGCAACTAAGCCCAAGCGGAAGTTCATCCCTTAGACCATTCACTCAATTATGGCTGCAAAGAACTCGAAGAATGGAGGTAGAATCTCTCACGCCGGAGGGGAAAGGGAGACTCCCTGCACTCTCCTCGACTCACCCTCTCAACCCTCTCCAACCTAGCTTTGTCTAACGCTCATGGTGTGTCACTCACCAACAAGGTTACCAACAAGAACTCTCAACCCTAGTGTGTCACTCTAGGAGAAATGTTCATACAATCAAGCATTCAACGCTGAACTCACAATAAACATCAATTTATTGAAAGCATAATAAAGAGGTTCAAAGAAACAAATACATCCTAGGGTTCATAATACCCGAGTACCCACTAGGGATTTAGCTCTCCATGGAGCTAAGTACAATCAAAGAAATAGTATGTAAAAGCAATGAATCCATAAAGAAACCCCTTGATAGTCGTGGTCGATGGTCTTGTGGAAAGTCCTCTACTGTCAGTCCCAAGGATTCGCTCGTCCTCAGATAGGATACGCCCGACGGAAGCTCCCTACCAACCTTCTTCCTAAGGAATGATGATGTCGGAGCCAGAGAACCTCTCCAAAACCTTGGCCATACCCTCGAAACCCCTAGCGGAAGCCATCTCTCAAGTTGGGGAAAAGATGGAGAAAAAGAATACTAAAATCGGGCTGATTCGCTTTTAAATAGGGGTCGAATCGGGTGACTACACGCGTGGATGCTTTCACGCCACTGCTGGGAATTTCCACACGGGCGTGATAATTTCCACACGCCTGCGTGGATCCCTCCTCGAACTCCTGCTTCTCCGGGCGATCGTGGAATGCTGCTATACAATACTTTTCGCCGTGTTAGCTACGCGTGTCTACGATGATCCGACTTGAATAACTTCCCGAATCAAAACTTTCATCGAGAAACATAAACGGGCACACGCTCACGCCGTGGATCACTTGAATCTTTTAATGATAGGTGACAAGATCCCCTTGCGATATCCCGCAAGTGCACGGGTTTGTCGAAGTAATAATCCCGGGTGAGTGGGTATCGAATCCACAGGGAGTAGGGAGCAAAGACACTTAATTTGTTTCTTAGCTATGTGGAATATCAACAATAATAAGTGTGACAATAATTCAATTCTCAAAAAATTAAAAGCAACAAGTAAGAGAGCAAAAGTAAGGAGGAGGTAAGGCAATCGATGAAGATGGGGTACTCGGATGATGCTTCACCTAGGATAATCGCTTCAAGTGCAAGAACTCTCTATTATGCTTCCTAATCAATGCAATGGTCAGTCGTGGAAATCCTTGCATACATAGTCCCAAATCTAAGGTCAACTATGCCTAACTCTATTCATGTCCCGGAGGAGAGATTAAATAATCTCTCAACCTCACACTCGAATAAAGTCGCAATGAGCTATAGGGATTCCAGGTGATAAATCTCTTCCTAATTATAGACCTAACCCTTTGGTCCAGGTGGAAGGTCCCTAACCACAATTGAGCCCTAGATGCTAAGATCACCTCAACGCTTCACTCCGTTGCACGCACAACTAAGCCCCAGCAGAAGTTCATCCCTTAGACCATTCACTCAATTATGGCTGCAAAGAACTCGAGGAACGGAGGTAGAATCTATCACGCCGGAGGGGAAAGGGGACACCCTGCACCTCCCGACTCACCCTCTCAACCCTCTCCAACCTACATCTTTGTCTAACGCTCGTGGTGTGTCACTCACTCACAAGGTTACCAACAAGAACTCTCAACCCTAGTGTCACTCTAGGGGAAATGTTCATACAATCAAGCATTCAAGGGTGGAACTCACAATAAACATCAATTTATTACAAGCATAATAAAGTGGTTCAAAGAAACAAATACATCCTAGGGTTCACAATACCCAAGTACCCACTAGGGATTTAGCTCTCCATGGAGCTAAGTACAATCAAAAGAAATAGAATGTAAAAAGCAATGAATCCATAAAGAAACCCCTCGATAGTCGTATCGATGGTCTTGTGGAAAGTCCTCTCACCGTCGTCCCAAGGATTCGCTCGTCGGGATATTAATGCACAAGTCGATACGCAAGTCATTGGTCAAGATCTTGCTATTAATGCACAAGTCAGGATACGCAATTGTGACTACCCTTGTGCCCCTCCAAATCATTGCAATTTCTTGAATACATGGAGGTTGGCACACATTCATGTATCTTTGAGCCCAACTTGTGCCTTCGCGTTTGTTCCTTTCAAGATTTCATCAAATAGTGCATTCGCGATCTACTTTTGGCTTCTTTTTCTTAAAACATAGCTTCACAACCCTACCTGCGCAAAAGAACACAAATACACATGTATTAGGGCTTAAACCTGATAAAAGTAATGCTCATTGTAAAGAAAGAGCACTTCGCATTCTTAACACACAACCACTTATCAAACTCCCCCACACTTAAGCTTTTGCTTGTCCTCAAGCAAAAATTAAATATTTTGTGCATAAATGATGGAAATATTGGAAGTGCTTGGCCTTAGGTTCACCACAGTATACAAAGTGAGCATTCTACAACTAAGGGAAATTTCAACACTAAACATGAAAAATCGAAGCTTGACAACACACCCTTGCGTGGACTCACTCAAGTGAAAGTGTGTGGACTCACTCAAGTCAACCAAAAGTATACTCCTCAAAGCTTGACAAGATCCCCTTGCGTATATCCCGCAAGTGCACGGGCTTATCAAAGTAATAATCCCGGTGAGCGGGTATCGAATCCACAGGGAGTAGGGAATAAAAATACTTAATTCGGTTCTTAGCTATGTAAAAGATCAATGATGATGAGTGTGATAATGATTCAATTCTCAACAGTAAAAGCAACAAGTAAGAGAGCAAAAGTAAAAAATGGGGGTAAGGCAATCGATAAAGTTGGGGTACCCGAATAATGCTCCGCCTACGATAATTGTTTCAAGTGCAAGAACCCTCTATTATGCTTCCTAATCAATGCAATGATGAGTCGTGGAAATCCTTACTTACATAGTCCCAAATCTAAGGTCAACTATGGCTAACTCTATACATGTCCCGGAGAAGAAATCGAACAATCTCAACACCTCGCACTCGTATAGAGTTGCAATGAGCACTAGGGATTAAAAGTGATAAATCTCTTAATAATTATAGACCTAACCCTTTGGTCCAGGTGGAAGGTCCCTAACTGATGAGTGAGATCCACAAGTGCACGGAGTCGTCAAGTAATACCTCTCGTGCGAGCACGAGAGGGTCGATTCCCCGGCCCAAGGATCTACCCTTACTTCCTCTTCGCTATTGTCTAGCCGATGATTCGAAAGGTTTCCTAATCTATTAATTTAACTAAGATAACTACAAGTGGAGACTAAAAATACGGAGAGGGGTATAAAAATCGTGGGAAAGGAACGGTCACGGATGCGGATTCCCTAGGGGCTACTAAAGTGCAGTGATGCTAAGAATGTCATGCAATTGAAGGTTTGGACCCTAGAGATTTTCCTAGATTAGGTCAACCCGATGGTCACGCCATTGACCCCTAATCCGTATAAGTATTGACACGTAATTTCTTCCGATCAAATCCTCATACGATTGCATTAACAAGTAGGGAAATCCCTAATTAGAGCCGGAACACAACTTGGTCTAGCCCCTAATGGTGGAGGGGCATGTATCACCCGATGGTCACGGCGATTCGCATACTGAATCCCTTCCAAACTTGGTGTGTCTAGTATAAGGGCGATGGTCACGCTACCAGTACAACCCTAGCAGCTTGGTTTACGTAGTTCTCATGTAAGCAACACATCAAATGCACCAAGAATGAATCTCAAACACAACAATTGCAATAAACAAACTTAAATCATCCAAATACACAGTTCACCCCAAGGTTCACCTGCATCCGGTGACCTTGGGGTCTACTCGTCCATACAAACAAATCCAAGCAACAAATCCTTGCAAACAACTCTGAATGGCATAATAAAAACTCCCTCAAACAATGGAAGAAGGAAGACAAGCCAAGCTAGGTGGAAAGGCTTCCACCGGACGCCGCGAATGGGGGCGGCTTCCCTCGCTCGCTCACAAACTCCCAAAGAAGAGATCGATGAAGATCTAGCCAAATCCGAGCTTCTCCCTTAGATTTCCCTTCTCCAAAACATGTAATCTTGCCTCTCAAAGACGGTGAAAAATCGGCTTGAAGAACTCTCCCAAAAACTCCTCCCTTGCCCAAGAAGAAATCAGCTTCTTATATACCCCGTCAGTCTACGCGGGCTCCATGCGGGCGCATGGAGCCCGTGAAGCTCATGCACCAAATGCCCAAAAACCCGCCGGTGCTACGATGCTTTTTGCTACAGCATCGAGGCTTGAGAATTCCCGAAGAAACCTCACGAGCATCCATGCGGGCGCATGGAGCCCGTGAAACTCCCGAC
The DNA here is from genome assembly GCF_009730915.1 of Dioscorea cayenensis subsp. rotundata. Taxonomy (NCBI): domain Eukaryota; kingdom Viridiplantae; phylum Streptophyta; class Magnoliopsida; order Dioscoreales; family Dioscoreaceae; genus Dioscorea; species Dioscorea cayenensis. Next base: position 12,948,449 of record NC_052490.1, read on the forward strand.
CAAATGGTCACAAAGAAGAACAATGACCGCCATGGTGTCGCTACAGGTGCCGCGCAGTGCCGGGACCCCAAAAATGCCGCTTTTTGATGTCGAATTCATCCGATTTGCATTTTTTTAAGCATTGTTTGACTCATTTAAGACCCGCAACAATCGAAATAACCAATTTAGACATAAAACGGGCATCAATTCGTTAACATGTTCATAAATAATACACGATTAATACATATAGAAAATACATACATTTAGGCGCTTATCAAATATCCCCCATTATCCTAAGCGCTTGCTTGTCCCCAAGCAAACACACATGAAAGAATAAGGGCAAAATGATAAACGGCTAAATGTACGACCTCAAGCTCAAATAGTGAAGAACCCCCACAGTCACGTATGAAATGAATTCAAGAAAATGAGTTGTACAATAACCGACTCAGTACAGATAGTCATGATTCCTTTAGAGTGCTTTCCCCGTGAGTGTGTGTATGCTTCATCCCTCGCTCTCCCTATTCACACCACGCTCATTGACTACCGGTGTTAGAAATGTTAAAGACACCCTCAATAGTAGGTCAAGAGTCCTTCGGTCCACATTCAACACTTTAGTATCTAAGTGAATGCATGATTGAGTCCAGAGAACAAATACTTCTCTTTCTTTTGTTTTTTCATCATTTCTTTTTTCTTCTCATTTCATCATCGAGTCCGCTAACGAGACTGCACAAAATATTTTTATAATCTTTCGTAAGGATGCACATGCCGATTAGGGCACAAGAGCCACCCAACCTACTTGATTACAGTCTACATAGACGCATTCGTAGCTAAATTAGCAGAGGAATACTCGACATAGACTCATCTAAAGATAACAAATATATACATGTCTCCTGAGTACCTTCATGCAAAACTTCACTTAGGGATAAAGCAAAATGAACAAAAGGACCAAAAGCTCTTAAAAGACCATTGAGGGATGAATTTACCATTCTAACACTTTTAAATCAAAGCAAAGGTTAGCAAGGTCAAACGAGGTAGAAACACCGTGTCAAAAGCCGTGAAGAAAGCACTAGAAAGAAAAACACGACTTCCTTATAGCACAAATAACCTTACAACTCATTACTATCATTCATTCAAGCCGTGAGGTTCCTAACAATATATCATAGCTATCATCGGTGAAGTAAGCATGCAAATAACCCATCCCCACACTCTAGAATCGTACATTGCCCCTCAATGTACACTAATCGCAGTAACATGGTGGATAATCCATAATAAGTAAATGATAAAGAGACCGCCCCCAATTGTTTGATGAAGAGTGTTCGATGAAGGTGCAGCATTACAAAGAAAGGGTAAAGGAGAAGAGGCAACAATCCGTGAGAAGTCCTCGCAAAAAATAAATAAGGCGATCATGACACTAAAAGAGAAACAAGGGGAAGGAAAAACATGCATAATAGTCAAAGTAAAAAGCAAAGACAAGTTTAGCCGGAAAGAACCCAAGCTAACAAAAACAAGTTCAACCAACAAGCAACAAAAACAAAAACAAAAAAACATAAGCTCAAGTCCGTAAAAAGTCGTGGCTCCTATGCGGGTGGTGCTCGTCAAGAGGTGCAGCTGGTGCTAAGGATGTGGTAGCCCCAGAGGTGGTGCCAGAGGATGAAGAAGACGCACGCACAAAAGAAAGGACTTCGCGCATGTCCCTTGCCAACTGTCTCAGTGTCTCAATAGTTTCTTGATGTCCTCGGCGAAGGGAATGAAGCTCGCCTCGAATCTCCCTCAGGCGAGCTCAACCGAGGGTGGCGCGCCTTCGTGCTCGAATCGGACCGTGGTGGAGAAGTGGTGATGCGCCTCCCCGTGGTTGAGTATCGAATAAGGGCATAGGTGTCACCGCTGCTTTCTCCACCATTCCCATGGAAAACAAAGTAGCCATCCCCAAGGGTGAAAAATCCACCAACAACGGTAAGTCCGTGGTGTGTCCGATCAAACCCATACCTCGAATCAAATGCGTGATGTATGGCCCAAAGAAAAATAGATCCAAGGTGTGTATAAGTACTCGATGGACGAACAACTCGGCAAAGAGATGACCAAGGTGGATCGGGTAGTGCTCAATGATGCTATAAAGCATGAGTAAGTCAGAGCGTGTGATTACCCCAGTGCTATCACCCCGGCCACCAATACTTCGACTCAACAAAGGCGTGAACATAACGATGCGCTGGATTGTAAAGACGGGATGCCTTCCGTGACTCATTCGTGCTACCGACCGTAGATAATGTTCCGAACCGTGTGTGTGTCATGGTGGCGGAAAGTCAGCGGAAGACTTTTGACATGCCGGTGTGTTCACAAATCCCACATCATACAAGCCCAAGAAACAAACCCAATTGATCGTCATGAATGGCGTGCATTGTTCCAAAAAGCTTGGAAGGTTATCCCGATGGTCTCGCTTAATTCAATTGTGCTTAGAACCTCCAAGGTGAGCTCACGGTAGGCCGGATCATTAATTGAGAAAAATTCCGTCCCCAACCATCATGATTGATCAACTCCGCCACGGTCTCGGCCAAACCTAGAGCTTCGAGGTCATTGCGATCAATTGTACTGGATGATACCAAAGGGCCCTCGGATTTCAAGAGATTATAACGCGCCCTATGTTGTGGTAAGGAAAGGATGGCACCCACTTGATGCCGCGATCGTGTCGTGACCGCTTTTGATAAAACTCGCTTGATCGGCATACCCTATACCACAAAAAAACAAGTGATCAAACCGAAATTTTTTTATGAATACAATCATAGGAGGTAACTAGAATATCATGGAGTCAAAGAAAAATTGAAAAACACAACAATTTTAATGTGAAGAATGAAAATTTCAGCCATTGCTACAGAATCTCATGAAAAAAATTTTTGCAAGAGTTTCTCCTACACATCAAGCTTCCCAAAATTTACAAATTAAGGAAAAACTCAAAAGAATTGGGCAACCACCACATCATGACAACCAAATATATCATTCAAGCATCAAAAATAGAATGAAAAACACAATGAAACCCAAGTTTGTAGCAAAAACCTAGAATTAGAGCTTGGAGGCTTGAGGTGATGAGATCCGGCGAAAAAGGTTGATAAAACTTGATTAAAAACCCAAGAGCAAGTTTGCAAGATGGAGGAGAGGTGATTAGAGAAGAAAAAACTAGAAAAAATAGTGGAGAAATGAGGTAGAGTGAAGGAGAGATGAGAGGAAAAAAACAAGAGGAGAAGAAGGAGAAGAGAGGAAGGGAGACAAAGCTCCCTTTAATGGGCCGCCCAGCCCCATGCGGGAGATCCATGCGGGCGCATGGCGCCCGCGATGGGCTGGGAAAAACCCAGCCTGGGGTTTCACGGGCGCCCATGCGAGCGCATGGCGCCCGTGAGCCCCCAGCCCACTGCGGCGGTGAGGCCGAGAGCCTCACGGGCGCCCATGCGGGCGCATGGCGCCTGTGAGCCTCTCAGCCCACGTGCACAAGCACCCCGCGAGGGGTTCCATGCGGCCTAAGGAGGCCACAGGGCCCCGAACATGTCACTAAAGCGTCCCATACGGGCCGTGATACAGCCCGTATGGACCTGGAAAATTGAAAAATTGGCATGGTTCCTCTTGCAAACACAATAAAATACGAATTACAACCATTTAAGCGCCGGGATGACAATAAAACACAACTAAACAATGCTAATTCAAGGCCAAAGCTACACAAGAAAGCCTAAGCATGAGTTGAGCATGACAACAAAAATATGAGAACTTCATGAGCATATGCATTCAACAACAACTAAGAAACTAAAAGAAATACGAAAATTTAAAGACTATTTAATTTAAAAACTTGGGTTGCCTCCCCAAGAAGTGCTTGTTTAACGCCATTAGCTCGACGTACTCTTCATACTTACCTCGTGGTGGATCAAATGGTGGGGACTTACCTCCAAGTCCAGGAGAAGTGTTCCAAGATGGGAAACTCATCGAGAGGCATGAGAAGACACGGAATTTACCCTTCCCCTCGAAGAATAGTCGATCAATCTCCCGTGGTGGTGATAATGCACAATTCAACCCCAATTTCTGTTTCTTGTGCTTCTTACACCATATATTCCGGGTGGTTGATTTCTTTTTATTGCGCGGCCATGGAAATGTCCCCACAAAGCCTACATGCTTTACTTGTGCGGGAGGTGAGTTGTTCCCCTTAGATTCGTCGCCATCCACTACTTCTAAGAATTCATCTAGAGGGTTAATCGCCAAGACCTCCTGCACACAGTCAGTAATAATCATATCAGTTTCATCGGTAAAATAGAATGGATCATCGTGGTCCAAGGTGTGTTTCATAGCCACGGGAAGTGTAAAAATGACTTCCTCATCCCCCACTCTCAATGTCATTCTTCCCCCCTTTACATCAATGAGGGCACCCGGCGTGTTAAGAAATGGTCGCCCGAGGATCAATGGAACTTCAACATCATCATCCACATCGAGAATAACAAAATCCACCGGATAATGAGTTTGTCTACTTTAACCAAAGACATCCTCAACAACACCGGGGTTTCTTTTATAGACCGATCTGCAAGTTGTATTGTCATCCTTGTAGGCCTCATGTCATCTAACCCCAATTTCAAAAACAGCTTGAGGGCATCACATTGATATCGGCCCCTGGAATCGCTAACGCCTTCTCTTGCATGCCTTCTCCAATCCCACATGGAATGATGAAGCTCCGGGATTAGTCAACTCGAGGGAGCTTCCTCCAATCATCTCCGAGCGGGTTCCGTGGCAATGCAATGCATTCTAATTCCTCCAATTTTTCTCTTGTTAGTCGCTGTGTCTTTCATAAATTTGGCATACTTGGGCATTTTGGGTTAACACCTCAACAAGAGGGATATTTATGTGTAACTCGCTTGAACACATTCGAGAATTTCTTGAATTGAGCCTCCTCTTTATCTTGCTTTAACCTGGCCGGATAGGGTATGGTCGGCTTGTACTCAGGTACCCTTGGTGTTGGTAGTTGAAGGGTTTCTTCATCTTGTTTTTTTCTTTTTCCCCTTTCAACTAAACTCCTCGAGCGACATCGGGTCTTCCTGCACGGCTGCCCCATCATGCTCAGTACTTGAGCCCTCCTTGGCTCGTGCTTCAACCTGTTTCCCGCTTCTAAGGGTTACGGCCTTCAAATGCTCCCTTGGATTATTTTCAGTGTTACTAGGGAGGCTACCCGGTGGGCGCTCTGAATTTGCCCTAGCAAGCTGCCAAACCTTGTTCTCCAATGATTGGATGAAGGCCTGAACATTCCTCAGAACGGTGTTCACTTCAGTGAATTGATTGTTGATGTTCACAAATTTTTGCCCTCGATCGATCATGAATCTCGCTAACACATCTTCGGTGGAGAACTTCTTCTCGGCCTCACTGAGGAAATTGTCTGGAAGTCCCCGAGGCTCGCTGGGGCCGAGGTTGCTCGTTGTTGACCCCAAGAAAAAAATTTGGGTGATTCCTCCACCCCGATTGTATGTGTTTCCATAGGGATTGCCTCGGACCTTGAGGGCCTCCCCCAACATAATCAACTGCCCTCGATCGGGCAACAGAGGCTATTGAGATTGGACACTGAACAGTAGCATGCCCTGCCCCACAAGTCTCGCAAGACAAAACTGCTCCAGAATTTGAGCTTGAACCCAACATAAACTGATCGAATCTCTTTGTTAGGGCCTCCACCTTAGCGGCTAGTGCAGTGTTGTTATCTATCTCATAAATTCCAGCTGCCTTAGGTGGTTTCTGTCTAGTAGACCAGTGGCATTCGTTACTCGCCATGTTTTCAATCAACATTTCAGCATCTTCAGGGGTTTTATTACTCAATGACCCCCCTGCTGCAGCATCGATGAGTTGTCTAGTTGCATAATTCAGACCATTGCAAAGCATCTGAATTCTCATCCACGAGGAGAAGCCATGATGGGGGCACTTGCGTAGGAGATCCTTGAATCTCTCGTGTGCTTCAAAAAGTGTCTCCGAGTCCCCTTGCCGGAATGCGTAAATTTCTTGCCTCAATCTAGTCTGCTTTGCTTGGTGGGAAATACCTAGCAAGAAATTTGTCCACCATTTCCTTCCAAGTGGTGATCGACCCTGGTGCCAATGAGCGTGAGCCACCGATATCTCGCTCCCCTTAGACCGAAAGGGAATAATCTCAATCTTATCGCATCATCGGACATCGAAAGTTAATCTTGAAGGTGGAACAAATTTGGAGGAAGCGAGACAAATGCGCATGCGGGTCTTCATCAGCTAACCCATCAAATTGTACTCGAATTTTTGGATCATCCCAATTGTGCTTGCTTTTGATTTCAAAGTTATTAGCCGAGCACGGTGGGAGCATGTACACTCGAATTCCTCACCGATGAAACCGAGGGCCTTTCATAATCGGACAAGGTCACGCCTTGGTTCCGCCATGATCGAAGGTTCACTAATCTCAACCCGTGTTCCTTGATGTTACGAACTCTCACCACCTCTCTCAATCTTTGATGCAAGGTTCTCTCAATTTCGACCGACGGGTTCTACTAGATTTGTCTGATTTGCACGTGTCATAAGATGGTACCTAGCACAATTTTGAGAGCCAATAATCAGGATATAAGTACGAGACAATAAAATAAAATAAGAACAAGTGAAATGGAAATATATGTACAAAAAGAAACAGATGAACAAAATAAAAGAAAAAAAAATGGCTAAATCAATAAACTCTAAGTTTTCCGAGTATTCCTTGTGGGCCCCCGGCAACGGCGCCAAAAACTTGATGAGTGCGATCCGCAAGTGCACGGAGTCGTCAAGTAATACCTCTCGTGCGAGCATGAGAGGGTCGTATTCCCTGGTCCCAAGGATCTACCCTTACTTCCTCTTCACTTATTGTCTAGCCGACAGATTCGAAAGGTTTCCCTAATCTATTAATTTAACTAAGATAACTACAAGTGGAGACTAAAATACAGAGAGGGGTATAAAATCAGGGGAAAGGAACAGTCACGGATGCGGATTCCCAGCTACAGTGTTTTTGATACAGTACTTTTGATACAAATACAGTACTTTTGATACAGTGTTTTGCTACAGTAACCGAGGCTTGAGAATTCCCAGCAAACCTCACGGGCATCCATGCGGGCGCATGGAGCCCGTGAAACTCACAGCCAAATGGCCGCAGCAAGAACAATGACACTGCTACAGGGCGTCGCTACGGTGCAGCTGCGGTCTGGGACCCCAAAAAAATGCCGTTTTTGATGTCGAATTCATCCGATTTGCATTTTTTTAAGCATTGTTTGACTCATTTAAGACCCTGCAACACCGAAATAACCAATTTAGACATAAAAGCGGGCATCAATTCGTTAACATGTTCACAAATAATACACGATTAATACATATAAAATACATACATTTAGGCGTTTATCACTAACCACAATTGAGCCCTAGATGCTAAGATCACCTCAACCCTTCACTCCCTTGCACGCGCAACTAAGCCCCAGCGGAAGTTCATCCCTTAGACCATTCACTCAATTATGGCTGCAAAGAACTCGAGGAACGGAGGTAGAATCTCTCACGCCGGAGGGAAAAGGGGACACTCCTGTACCTCTCGACTCACCCTCTTAACCCTCGCCAACCTAGCTTTGTCTAACGCTCGTGGTGTGTCACTCACTAACAAGGTTACCAAAAAGAACTCTTAACCCTTGTGTCACTCTAGGAGAAATGTTCATACAATCAAGCATTCAACTCTGGAACTCACAATAAACATCAATTTATTGAAAGCATAATAAAGAGGTTCAAAGAAACAAATACATCCTAGTGTTCATAATACCCGAGTACCCACTAGGGATTTAGCTCTCCATGGAGCTAAGTACAATCAAAGAAATAGAATGTAAAAGCAATGAATCTATAAAGAAACCTCCTCGATAGCGCTGTCGATGGTCTTGTGGAAAGTTCTCTACTCGTCGTCCAAGGATTCGCTCGTCCGGTATAGGATACGCCTCGACGAAAGCTCAGCTACCAACCTTCTTCCTAAGGAATGATGATGTCGGAGCCGTAGAACCTCACCAAAACATTGGCCAATACCCCTCGAAACCCTAGCGGAAGCCCTCTCTCAAGTTGGGGAAAAGATTGAGAAAAGAATACTAAAATTCGGGCTGATTCGGCTTTTAAATAGGGCTGGAATCGGGTGACTACACGGGCGTGGATGCTTCACGCGCCCGTTGGGAATTTCCATACGGGCGTGGATAATTTCCACACGCCCGTGTGGATCTTCTGAACTCCTGTTTCCTCGGGTGACTGTGAACAGCGTTGCTACAATACTTTCTGCCGTGTTGCTACGGTGCTCTGCTACAGTGCCCGGCTTGAATAACTTCCCGAATCAAAACTTTCATCGGAGTAACATAAACGGGCACACGTTCACGTCGTGGATCACTTGAATCTTCAATGATAGGTGACAAGATCCCCTTGTGTATATCCCGCAAGTGCACGGGTTTGTCGAAGTAATAATCCCGGGTGAGTGGATATCGAATCCACAGGGAGTAGGGAGTAAAGACACTTAATTCGTTTCTTAGCTATGTGGAATATCAACAATGATAAGTGTCACAATGATTCAATTCTCAACAATTAAAAGCAACAAGTAAGAGAGCAAAAGTAAGGAGGAGGTAAGGCAATCGATAAAGATGGGGTACTCGAATGATGCTTCACCTTTGATAATCGCTTCAACTGCAAGAACTCTCTATTATGCTTGCAAATCAAATTAATGGTGAGTCGTGGAAATCCTTGCATACATAGTCCCAAATCTAAGGTCAACTATGCCTAACTCTATTCATGTCCCGGAGGAGAGATTAAATAATCTCTCAACCTCGCACTCGAATAAAGTTGCAATGAGCTCTAGGGATTCCAGGTGATAAATCTCTTCCTAATTATAGACCTAACCCTTTGGTCCAGGTGGAAGGTCCCTAACCACAATAGAGCCCTAGATGCTAAGATCACCTCAATGCTTCACTCCGTTGCACGCGCAACTAAGCCCCAGCAGAAGTTCAACCCTTACACCGTTCACTCAATTATTGCTGCAAAGAACTCGAGGAACGGAGATAGAATCTATCACGCCGGAGGGGAAAGGGGACACTCCTGTACCTCTCGACTCACCCTCTCAACACTCTCTAACCTAGCTTTGTCTAACGCTCGTGGTGTGTCACTCACTCACAAGGTTACCAACAAGAACTCTCAACCCTAGTGTCACTCTAGGGGAAATGTTCATACAATCAAGCATTCAAGTGTGGAACTCACAATAAACATCAATTTATTAAAAGCATAATAAAGAGGTTCAAAGAAACAAATACATCCTAGGGTTCACAATACCCAAGTACCCACTAGGGATTTAGCTCTCCATGGAGCTAAGTACAATCAAAGAAATAGAATGTAAAAGCAATGAATCCATAAAGAAACCCCCTTGATAGTCGTGTCGATGGTCTTGTGGAAAGTCCTCTACTCGTCGTCCAAGGATTCGCTCGTCAGGATATTAATGCACAAGTCAGGATACGCAAGTCATTGGTGAAGATCTTGCTATTAATGCACAAGTCAGGATACGCAATTGTGACTACCCTTGTGCCCCTCCAAATCATTGCAATTGCTTGAATACATGGAGGTTGGCACACATTCATGTATCTTTGAGCCCAACTTGTGTCTTCGCGTTTGTTCCTTCCAAGATTTCATCAAATAGTGCATTCGTGATCTACTTTTGCCTTCTTTTTCTTAAAACATAGCTTCACAACCCTACCTGCGCAAAAGAACACAAATACACATGTATTAGGGCTTAAACCTGATGAAAGTAATGCTCACTGTAAAGAAAGAGCACTTCGTATTCTTAACACACAAGCACTTATCAAACTCCCCCACACTTAAGCTTTTGCTTGTCCTCAAGCAAAAATTAAATATTTTGTGCATAGATGAAGGAAATATTGGAAGTGCTTGGCCTTAGGTTCACCAAAGTATACAAAGTGAGCATTCTACAACTAAGGGAAATTTCAACACTAAACATGAAAAATCGAAGCTTGACAACACACCCTTGCGTGGACTCACTCAAGTGAAAGTGTGTGGACTCACTCAAGTCAACCAAAAGTATACTCCTCAAAGCTTGACAAGATCCCCTTGCGTATATCTCGCAAGTGCACGGGCTTATCGAATTAATAATCCCGGGTGAGCAGGTATCGAATCCACAGGGAGTAGGGAATAAAAATACTTCATTCGGTTCTTAGCTATGTAAAAGATCAATGATGATGAGTGTGATAATGATTCAATCCTCAACAGTAAAAGCAACAAGTAAGAGAGCAAAAGTAAAGAAGGGGGGTAAGGCAATCGATAAAGATGGGGTACCCGGATAATGCTCCGCCTACGATAATTGTTTCAAGTGCAAGAACCCTCTATTATGCTTCCTAATCAATGCAATGATGAGTCATGGAAATCCTTAATTACATAGTCCCAAATCTAAGGTCAACTATGCCTAACTCTATACATGTCCCGGAGGAGAAATCGAACAATCTCAACACCTCGCACTCGTATAGAGTTGCAATGAGCTCTAGGGATTAAAAGTGATAAATCTCTTCCTAATTACAGACCTAACCCTTTGGTCCAGGTGGAAGGTCCCTAACCACAATTGAGCCCTAGATGCTAAGATCACCTCAACCCTTCACTCCATTGCACGCGCAACTAAGCCCCAGCGGAAGTTCATCCCTTAGATCATTCAATCAATTATGGCTGCAAAGAACTCGAGGAACGGAGGTAGAATCTCTCACGCCGGAGGGGAAAAGGACACTCCTGTACCTATCGACTAACCCTCTCGAAATAGAATGTAAAAGCAATGAATCCATAAAGAAACTCCCTCGATAGTCGTGTCGATGGTCTTGTGGAAAGTACTCTACTCGTCGTCCAAGGATTCGCTCGTCCGGTATAGGATACGCCTCGACGGAAGCTCCCCTACCAACCTTCTTCCTAAGGAATGACGATGTCGGAGATGTAGAACCTCTCCAAAACCTTGGCCAATACCCCTCAAAACCCTAGCGGAATCCCTCTCTCAAGTTGGGGAAAAGATGGAAAAAAGAATACTAAAATCGGGGCTGATTCGGCTTTTAAATACGGCTAGAATCGGGTGACTACACGGGCGTGGATGCTTCACGCGCCTGTTGGGAATTTCCACACGGGCGTGGGTAATTTCCACACGCCCGTGTGGATCCTCTGAACTCCTGTTTTCTCGGGCGACTGTGAACAGTGTTGCTACAATACTTTCTGTCGTGTTGATACGCTGCTCTGCTACAGTATCCGACTTGAATAACTTCCCGAATCAAAACTTTCATCAGAGTAACGTAAATGGGCACACGTTCACGTCGTGGATCACTTGCATCTTCAATGATAGGTGACAAGATCACCTTTCGTATATCCCGCAAGTGCACGGGTTTGTCGAAGTAATACTCCCGTGTGAGCGGGTATCGAATCCACAGGGAGTAGGAAGTAAAGACACTTAATTCATTTCTTAGCTATGTGGAATATCAACAATGATAAGTGTGACAATAATTCAATTGTCAACAATTAAGAGCAACAAGTAAGAGAGCAAAAGTAAGGAGGAGGTAAGGCAATCGATAAAGATGGGGTACTCGGATGATGCTTCACCAAGGATAATCGCTTCAAGTGCAAGAACTCTCTATTATGCTTCCTAATCAATGCAATGGTGAGTCGTGGAAATCCTTGCATACATAGTCCCAAATCTAAGGTCAACTATGCCTAACTCTATTCATGTCCCGGAGGAGAGATTAAATAATATCTCAACCTCGCACTCGAATAAAGTTGCAATGAGCTCTAGGGATTCCAGGTGATAAATCTCTTTCTAATTATAGACCTAACCCTTTGGTCCAGGTGGAAGGTCCCTAACCACAATTGAGCCCTAGATGCTAAGATCACCTCAACGCTTCACTCCGTTGTACGCGCAACTAAGCCCCAGCAGAAGTTCATCCCTTAGACCATTCACTCAATTATGGCTGCAAAGAACTTGAGGAACGGAGGTAGAATCTATCACACCGGAGGGGAAAGGGGACACTCTTGTACCTCTCGACTCACCCTCTCAACCCTCTCCAACCTAACTTTGTCTAACGCTCATGGTGTGTCACTCACTCACAAGGTTACCAACAAGAACTCTCAACTCTAGTGTCACTCTAGGGGAAATGTTCATACAATCAAGCATTCAAGGGTGGAACTCACAATAAACATCAATTTATTAAAAGCATAATAAAGTGGTTCAAAGAAACAAATACATCCTAGGGTTCACAATACCCAAGTACCCACTAAGGATTTAGCTCTCCATGGAGCTAAGTACAATCAAAGAAATAGAATGTAAAAGCAATGAATCCATAAAGAAACCCCCTCGAGAGTCGTGTCGATGGTCTTGTGGAAAGTCCTCTACTCGTCGTCCAAGGATTCGCTCGTCAGGATATTAATGCACAAGTCAGGATACGCAATTGTGACTACCATTGTGCCCCTCCAAATCATTGCAATTTCTTGAATACATGGAGGTTGGCACACATTCATGTATCTTTGAGCCCAACATGTGTCTTCGCGTTTGTTCCTTCCAAGATTTCATCAAATAGTGCATTCGCGATCTACTTTTGCCTTCTTTTTCTTAAAACATAGCTTCACAACCCTACCTGCGCAAAAGAACACAAATACACATGTATTCGGGCTTAAACCTGATAAAAGTAATGCTCATTGTAAAGAAAGAGCACTTCGCATTCTTAACACACAACCACTTATCAAACTCCCCCACACTTAAGCTTTTGCTTGTCCTCAAGCAAAAATTAAATATTTTGTGCATAGATGAAGGAAATATTGGAAGTGCTTGGCCTTAGGTTCACCAAAGTATACAAAGTGAGCATTCTACAACTAAGGGAAATTTCAACACTAAACATGAAAAATCGAATCTTGACAACACACCCTTGCGTGGACTCACTCAAGTGAAAGTGTGTGGACTCACTCAAGTCAACCAAAAGTATACTCCTCAAAACTTGACAAGATCCCCTTGCGTATATCCCGCAAGTGCACGGGCTTATCGAAGTAATAATCCCGGGTGAGCGGGTATCGAATCCACAGGGAGTAGGGAATAAAAATACTTAATTCGGTTCTTAGCTATGTAAAAGATCAATGCTGATGAGTGTGATAATGATTCAATTCTCAACAGTAAAAGCAACAAGTAAGAGAGCAAAATTAAAGAAGGGGGGTAAGGCAATCGATAAAGATGGGGTACCCAGATAATGCTCCGCCTACGATAATTGTTTCAAGTGCAAGAACCCTCTATTATGCTTCCTAGTCAATGCAATGATGAGTCGTGGAAATCCTTAATTACATAGTCCCAAATCTAAGGTCAACTATGCCTAACTCTATACATGTCCCGGAGGAGAAATCGAACAATCTCAACACCTCGCACTCGCATAGAGTTGCAATGAGCTCTAGGGATTAAAAGTGATAAATCTCTTCCTAATTATAGACCTAACCCTTTGGTCCAGGTGGAAGGTCCCTAACCACAATTGAGCCCTAGATGCTAAGATCACCTCAACCCTTCACTCCGTTGCACGCGCAACTAAGCCCCAGCGGAAGTTCATCCCTTAGACCATTCACTCAATTATGGCTGCAAAGAACTCAAGGAACGGAGGTAGAATCTATCACACCGGAGGGGAAAGGGGACACTCTTGTACCTCTCGACTCACCCTCTCAACCCTCTCCAACCTAACTTTGTCTAACGCTCATGGTGTGTCACTCACTCACAAGGTTACCAACAAGAACTCTCAACTCTAGTGTCACTCTAGGGGAAATGTTCATACAATCAAGCATTCAAGGGTGGAACTCACAATAAACATCAATTTATTAAAAGCATAATAAAGTGGTTCAAAGAAACAAATACATCCTAGGGTTCACAATACCCAAGTACCCACTAAGGATTTAGCTCTCCATGGAGCTAAGTACAATCAAAGAAATAGAATGTAAAAGCAATAAATCCATAAAGAAACCCCCTCGATAGTCGTGTCGATGGTCTTGTGGAAAGTCCTCTACTCGTCGTCCAAGGATTCGCTCGTCCGGTATAGGATACGCCTCGACCAAAGCTCCCCTACCAAACTTCTTCCTAAGGAATGATCTTTGTCGAGGCAGTAGAACCTCTCCAAAACATTGGCCAATACCCCTCGAAACCCCTAGCGAAGCCCTCTCTCAAGTTGGGGAAAAAGATGGACAAAAAGAATACTAAAATCGGGGCTGATTCGAGCTTTTTAAATACGGGTGGAATCGGGTGACTACACAGGCGTGGATGCTTCACGCGCGGTTGGGAAATTTCCACAGGCGTGGATAATTTCCACACGCCCTGTGGATCTTCGAACTCCCTCGTTTCCTCGGGCGATCGTGAGCAGCGTTGCTACAATACTTTCTGCAGTGTTGCTACGGTGCTGCCTTTCACGATGATCCGACTTGAATAACTTCCTGAATCAAAACTTTCATCGGAGTAACATAAAGCGGGCACACGTTCACGTCGTGGATCACTTGAATCTTCAATGATAGGGTGACAAGATCCCCTTGCGTATATCCCGCAAGTGCACGGGTTTGTCGAAGTAATATTCCCGGGTTAGTGGGTATCGAATCCACAGGGAGTAGGGAGTAAAGACACTTAATTCATTTCTTAGCTATGTGGAATATCAACAATGATAAGTGTGAGAATGATTCAATTCTCAACAATTAAAAGCAACAAGTAAGAGAGCAAAAGTAAGGAGGAGGTAAGGCAATCGATAAAGATGGGTACTCGAATGATGCTTCAGCTTTGATAATCGCTTCAAGTGCAAGAACTCTCTATTATGCTTCCTAATCAAATTAATGGTGAGTCGTGGAAATCCTTGTCTACATAGTCCCAAATCTAAGGTCAACTATGCCTAACTCTATTCATGTCCCGGAGGAGAGATTAAATAATCTCTCAACCTCGCACTCGAATAAAGTTGCAATGAGCTATAGGGATTCCAGGTGATAAATCTCTTCCTAATTATAGACCTAACCCATTGGTACAGGTGGAAGGTCCCTAACCACAATAGAGCCCTAGATGCTAAGATCACCTCAATGCTTCACTCTGTTGCACGCGCCACTAAGCCCCAGCAGAAGTTCATCCCTTAGACCATTCACTCAATTATTGCTGCAAAGAACTCGAGGAACGGAGATAGAATCTATCACGCCAGAGGGGAAAGGGGACACTCCTGTACCTCTCGACTCACCCTCTCAACCCTCTCCAACCTAGCTTTGTCTAACGCTCATGGTGTGTCACTCACTCACAAGGTTACCAACAAGAACTCTCAACCCTAGTGTCACTCTAGGGGAAATGTTCATACAATCAAGCATTCAAGTGTGGAACTCACAATAAACATCAATTTATTAAAAGCATAATAAAGAGGTTCAAAGAAACAAATACATCCTAGGGTTCACAATACCCAAGTACCCACTAGGAGTTTAGCTCTCCATGGAGCTAAGTACAATCAAAAGAAATAGAATGTAAAAAGCAATGAATCCATAAAAGAAACCCCTTGATAGTCGTAGTCGATGGTCTTGTGGAAAGTTCTCTACTCGTCGTCCAAGGATTCGCTCGTCAGGATATTAATGCACAAGTCAGGATACGCAAGTCATCGGTGAAGATCTTGCTATTAATGCACAAGTCGGGATACGCAATTGTGACTACCCTTGTGCCCCTCAAATCATTACAATTGCTTGAATACATGGAGGTTGGCACACATTCATGTATCTTTGAGCCCAACTTGTGTCTTCGCGTTTGTTCCTTCCAAGATTTCATCAAATAGTGCATTCAGTGATCTACTTTTTGCCTTCTTTTTTTCTTAAAACATAGCTTCACAACCCTACCTGCGCAAAAGAACACAAATACACATGTATTAGGGCTTAAACCTGATGAAAGTAATGCTCACTGTAAAGAAAGAGCACTTCGTATTCTTAACACACAAGCACTTATCAAACTCCCCCACACTTAAGCTTTTGCTTGTCCTCAAGCAAAAATTAAATATTTTGTGCATAGATGAAGGAAATATTGGAAGTGCTTGGCCTTAGGTTCACCAAAGTATACAAAGTGAGCATTCTACAACTAAGGGAAATTTCAACACTAAACATGAAAAATCGAAGCTTGACAACACACCCTTGCGTGGACTCACTCAAGTGAAAGTGTGTTGATAAACGCCTAAATGTATGTATTTTATATGTATTAATCGTGTATTATTTGTGAACATGTTAATGAATTGATGCCCGTTTTATGTCTAAATTGGTTATTTCGGTGTTGCAGGTCTTAAATGAGTCAAACGATGCTAGAAAATGTAAATCGGATGAATCCGACATCAAAAACGGCATTTTTGGGGTCCCGGCACTGTAGCGGCACTGTAGCGGAATTGTAGCAGGTCATTGTTCTTCTTTGCGGGCATTTGGTCGGGAGTTTCACGGGCTCCATGCGCCCGCATGGATGCCCGTGAGGTTCTTTGGAAATTCTCAAGGCTCGATCTTGTAGCAAAAAAACATCAGTAGCATAAATACTGTAGTAAATTCATCGTAGTGAGTGCTTGTAGCACCGACATGTTTTCTTTGCATTTGGCTGTGAGCTTCACGGGCTCCATGCGCCCGCATGGAGCCCGCATGGACTGACGGGATTTAAATAGAACATGATTTTCTAGGGCAAAGGGAGAGTTTTTTGGGGGAGTTTTTCTCTTGGGCCTCTAGGGCCGCCGCCCCACTCTTCCCACCGGCGATCTACTGCGCAAGGCTTCACCAAGAGGGAGACAAACTTTGAAGGAGAAGATAGGGAGAAGATCCTAGTCATCAAAAGTATCATTTGAGGAGAGATCTCTTCAAATCTTCAAGATCTTCACCATCTAAGGGGATCTAAAGCTAGAGGGAGTAGTTCTTACTTCTCTTCTTCTTTATTTGTTCCTTGGATTTGTATGAGTGGTCCTCTTTCATGAGGCACTAACTTATTTGTGATTTGGATATGATGAACTCTAGGGTTGATTGTTTGTAATTTGGATGATCATCTTTATTGATGTATTGTTGGATGTTGTATTTCTTTTATGGAAACTTGTAGTTTGTGGTTCAAGTCTTGTGTACTTTGATGTGTTGATTTGCATGAGAACTCTGTATTTCAACTTCTAGGTTGTACTTGGTTGCGTGACCATCGCCCTCGTACTGGACACACTTGGCTTGGAAGGGATCCATGTACAAATACACCGTGACCATCGGGTATTTTGTACCCCTCCAGCAATTAGGGTTGGACCTAGTTTGAGTATCGACCCAGATTAGAGATTTCCACGAGTGTAATGCAATCATCACGAGGATTTGGGCGGAGCGATTCTGACCCAATACTTGTATGGGATTAGGGTTCAATTGCCGTGACCATCGGGTTGAGCTAATTTAGGATTCTCTTGGCCCCAACTACCATCTCGCATTTCATCCTAAATTCAGGACCTAATGACAACCCTAGGGGATTCGTTGTCCAAATCACTCCCTTAACTGCTTTGATTCTCCCTTGAGTTCGTATTGTGTGTAGTAGTACCCCGGATTTCATTGTAGTTAATTCTTTCTCTTTTTATAATTACTATTCATCTTTCGAAGTGTTAGGCTAGGAAATAGACGAAAGGGAAGTAATAGTAGCTCCTTGGGCCGGGGAATACGACCCTCTCGTGCTCGCACGAGGAGGTATTACTAACGACTCCGTGCACTTACGGATCTCTCATCAAGTTTTTTTGGCGCCGTTGTCGGGGACACAAGGAATACTAGGAAAACACGTAGTCTATTGCTCTAGTCATTTATCTTTTGTTGTTGTAAATATCTATCTTTGTAAATATTTATTTTTGTTTCTTTTTATCTTTTTCTTTGATAGCTTACTATTGTTAGTTTTATTCTTTTTTTATTACACGGGGCCATGGACTTGAAGAAAAAAATTATTGGCGGCCAAAATGTATGCGCTTGAAAATGAGATGGAAGAATTAAGTGCCATGAGAGCACACCGAGGCGATCCGGCCATGGATTTTCAAGAAAGATTATTGGCCGCTAAAATGTATGCACTTGAAAAGCAAATGGAAGAATTGGATGCCAAGAGAGCAAGCCATAGCAATCAAGTACATCGATGTTTATAATCCATATTGGGGAGGACACCCGCATTCTTCGACACATCATCATACTCAACAATGGGAGTACCCTCACCAGGGATTGCTACAAGAACCCTCCCCTCAAGATTCGCGGCATTATCATCCTCCGATCGTTCATACTAAGCCACTTAATGAATGGGGATTCAATACGCAAAGATGTGTTCGCAATATTCATGATGCAAAGCTGATGCTTTGAATTTAAAAGCCATGAATACTACAATTTCTAATGTCGGATTATCTTTTTGAAGATTTGGTGAACAAGATAGGAGAGTCTTCCAAAGAATTGAGCAAATTGCCACCATCTATTGAAGCCCTATCTAAGAATGGCACAAGGAATAAAGAGGATAATAGTAAAATTGAGGGGGAAACCAATATTGAGGTGTTGGAGGTTGAAGAAGCAAATGATGTATCATTAATACCTTTTGAGCAAATGATAGAAGTTCCACCTCAATGGGGAATTGAAGAAGAAAAAGGGGAGGATGACATCATGGCCATAGAAACATGTGAGGAAGTAGAAGAAACTCCATCGACCACATTTGAAGATACTACTTGCCTCAACATTGATTTTTTTCCATCTACCCATCAATTTTTAGTCAAGTGCAAAAAAACAAAAATTCCGGGAATTGTATTCGAAGATGTGGGTACTAAGCTAAGATCATCGTTGAACCCACCAATGCCGGGCTTGGACAATTCCCAACCAAAGATTTTTCCTTGGTGGCCCAAGCAAACTTTATGGGCCATTGAAGTTTATCAAACCATGGTTGAGAAAAAAATTGTGGATAGGGATGTTGAAGCCCTCAATTAATCCCACCTATGCAAGGCTTGACAATTTCACAACCAAACTTGTTCCCTTGGAGACCCAAACAATGGTTATGGGTAGTTCAAGGCAATTTGACAATGGTCGAGGAAGAAAATTCGGGTAGGAGGTTGAAGCCATCCAAGGACCCGCCCATGCCAAGCTTGAACAATTCTCGACCGAACCTTTTTCCATGGAAGCCCAAGCAACTTTGTGGTGGCATACTGAAAGGAATTTTTGTCGGGACCAAAGAAGAAGTGGGGAGGAGGTTCAAACCATCTAAGGATCCACTTAGCTTAAATTGCACAACTCCCGGCCCAAGCTTTTTCCTTGGAGGCCAAAAGGTAACTTGTGCTTGGCCTTCAACTTGACACCATCCCGGAAGGTACAATTTATTTTTCTTGGTAGTTCCTATGCCAATTCTAGCCGGGATGAATACACCGTCTTCAAGCCTCCCTAAGGTAAGATAAAGGTACGTCGAGCTAATGACGTTAAACAAGCGCTTCTTGGGAGGCAACCCAAGTTTCAAATCCTTTGTTTTTCCATTTTTCGTATTCTAGTTTCTTGTTGAGTTTAATTAGTTGTGTTTATTGTTGTGTTATGTTCGTATGTTTGTTTGTTTGAATGGTCCGTGCTTATCTTATATTTGTGAGTCTTATCTAGTGGATGAGCGTTGTTTGATTGTGTTTCAATGCATGTTTTCGTGTTGTAGATGTTGTAAACTAGTTTTGTTCTAAGTTACATGGGAGCCATGCCAAAATTTTATTTTTACAGGTCCATACGGGCTGTATACGGCCCGTATGGACCATTTTTCTGCTCCCAAGGGGCCTCACGGGTGCCATGCGCCCGTGAGGGGCAGCCCGTGAGGCTTCTGACCTCATGGGCTAGAGAAGGACAGAAATCCTCACGGGCTCCATGCGCCCGCATGGAGCACGAGTGACTTCGAGGCTGAAATTTCCAGCCTTATGTAGCCACCTTTCTCTCCCTTGTTCTCACTCGTTTTTCATCCGTTTTCTTTCATTCTTTCACCATTTTTCTTCATTTTTCTTCCTCTTCACTCCTCTCCTACCTCTTCCAACTTAGATCTTGTAGATTAATTGAAGTTTTTACCATCTATTTCACCGATCTTCATCGATTCAAGCTTTGAAGCCCAAGTTTTTTTGTTGTGGAGCAACCTTGCCTCTTCTTCTTGATTGTGCATGCATATCTTACTTTAAACCATGAGGAATGTTGTATGGTTGTTTTGATCCTTAATTTATTTAAATTTTTTTATCCATGGTTTTGTAAATTTTTGGGCTTCAAAAATCGGGGAAATTCTTGCCAAATTTCAATCGTACTACTGAGTAACTTTTTGAATGTTGCTTATCTTGAATTTGTTTGACACTTGTAGCATCGTTGAAACCCCCTAGAAACACTTGCACTAGAGATTTAGACATCATGATCTTAATTGAACAAAGAACTTGCATGGACTTTTTGTTTTTCATAGCTTTTTAGAGTTTTTGTTTGTGTGTGCTCCCTACATATTCCTTGGTGAGATGAACTATTCTTTTTTTTGACATGTGCAGGACTATCAGGATATGAGCTTCATTCTCACCATCCTTCAAGAATTCATTCTACCCCTTGTTCATGCATGCATTGCACAATCTTCATTAAACAAATGGGGCAGTCTCTTTACCCTTCCCTTTCATGCTTTATTTAATTATTATGAATTCTACACCATGTTCTACTGATTAGTATACATTGAGGGCAATGTACGATTCTAGGTGTGGGAATGGGTTATTTGCATGCTTACTTCACCAGTGATAGCTATGATTTATTGTTAGGAACCTCCTGGCTTGAATGAATGATAATAATGAGTTGTAAGGTTATTTGTGCTATAAGGAAGTCATGTTTTTCTTTCTAGTGCTTTCTTCATAGCTTTGACACAGTGTTTCTACCTTGTCTACCCCCGCTAACCCACTGCTTTGATTTAAAGTGTTAGAATGGTAAATTCATCCCTCAATGGTCTTTTACGAGCTTTTGGTTCTTTTGTTCATTTTGCTTTATCCCTAAGTGAAGTTTTGCATGAAGGTGCTCAGGAGACATGTATATATTTGTTATCTTAGACAAAACAAAACAAAAGAGAGAAAATTTGAAAAAAAAAATGAAAATGAGTCTATGTCAGTATTCCTCTGCTAATTTGGTATGAATGCGTCTATGTAGACTGTAATCAAGTAGGTTGGGTGGCTCTTGTGCCTAATCGAGCATGTGCATCCTTACGAAAGATTATAAAATATTTTTACACGATCTACGTTAGGCGGACTCGATGAAATGAAAAAAAAAAAAGAAAAAAAAAAGAGAAATATTTGTTCTCCTGGACTCAATCATGCATTCACTGAGATATTAAAGTGTTGAATGTGGACCGAAGGAACTCTTGACCTACTATTGAGGGTGTCTTTAACATTTCTAACACCGGTAGTCATTGAGCGTGGTGTGAATGGGGAGGCGAGGATGAAGCATACACACACTCACGGGGAAAGCACTCTAAAGGAATCATGACTATCTCTCTTGAGTCGGTTATTGTACAACTCATTTTTCTTGAACTCATTTCAAGCTGTGCTCGTGGGGTTCTTCACTATTTGAGCTTGAGGTCGTACATTTTAGCCGTTTATCATTTTGCCCTTATTCTTTTCATGTGTGTTTGCTTAGGGGACAAGCAAAGCGCTTAGTTGATGGGGATATTTGATAAACGCCTAAATGTATGTATTTTATATGTATTAATCGTGTATTATTTGTGAACATGTTAATGAATTGATGCCCGTTTTATGTCTAAATTGGTTATTTCGGTGTTGCATGTCTTAAATGAGTCAAACGATGCTAGAAAATGTAAATCGAATGAATCCGACATCAAAAACGGCATTTTTGGGGTCCCGGCACTGTAGCGGCACTGTAGCGGAATTGTAGCAGGTCATTGTTCTTGCTGCGGGCATTTGGCTGGGAGTTTCACGGGCTCCATGCGCCCGCATGGATGCCCGTGAGGTTTGCTGGAAATTCTCAAGGCTCGGTACTGTAGCAAAAACACTGTAGCATAAATACTGTAGTAAATTACTGTAGTTGAGTACTGTAGCACCGACATGTTTTCTTTGCATTTGGCTGTGAGCTTCACGGGCTCCATGCGCCCGCATGGAGCCCGCATGGACTGACGGGATTTAAATAGAACATGATTTTCTAGGGCAAAGGGAGAGTTTTTTGGGGGAGTTTTTCTCTTGGGCCTCTAGGGGCCGCGCCCCACTCTTCCCACCCGGCGATCTCTGCATGAAGGCTTCACCAAGAGGGAGACAAACTTTGAAGGAGAAGATAGGGAGAAGATCCTAGTCATCAAAAGTATCATTTGAGGAGAGATCTCTTCAAATCTTCAAGATCTTCACCATCTAAGGGGATCTAAAGCTAGAGGGAGTAGTTCTTACTTCTCTTCTTCTTTATTTGTTCCTTGGATTTGTATGAGTGATCCTCTTTCATGAGGCACTAACTTATTTGTGATTTGGATATGATGAACTCTAGGGTTGATTGTTTTGTAATTTGGATGATCATCTTTATTGATGTATTGTTGGATGTTGTATTTCTTTTTATGGAAACTTGTAGTTTGTGGTTCAAGTCTTGTGTACTTTGATGTGTTGATTTGCATGAGAACTCACGTATTTCAACTTCTAGGTTGTACTTGGTTGCGTGACCATCGCCCTCGTCTATGGACACACTTGGCTTGGAAGGGATCCATGTACAAATACACCGTGACCATCGGGTATTTTTGTACCCCTCCGACGAATTAGGGTTGGACCTAGTTTGAGTATCGACCACGATTAGAGATTTCCCGAGTGTAATGCAATCATACGAGGATTTGGGCGAGCGATTCGACCCAATACTTGTATGGGATTAGGGGTTCAATTGCCGTGACCATCGGGTTGAGCTAATTTAGGATTCTCTTGGCCCAACTACCATCTCGCATTTCATCCTAAATTCAGGACCTAATGACAACCCTAGGGGGATTCGTTGTCCAAATCACTCCCTTAACTGTTTGATTCTCCCTTGAGTTCGTATTGTGTGTAGTAGTACCCCGGATTTTATTGTAGTTAATTCTTTCTCTTTTTATAATTACTATTCATCTTTCGGAGTGTTAGGCTAGGAAATAGACGAAAGGGAAGTAATAGTAGCTCCTTGGGCCCAGGGAATACGACCCTCTCGTGCTCGCACGAGAGGTATTACTTGACGACTCCGTGCACTTGCGGATCTCTCATCATGTGTGGACTCACTCAAGTCAACCGAAAGTATACTCCTCAAAGCTTGACAAGATCCCCTTGCGTATATCCCGCAAGTGCATGGGCTTATCGAATTAATAATCCCGGGTGAGCAGGTATCGAATCCACAGGGAGTAGGGAATAAATATACTTCATTCGGTTCTTAGCTATGTAAAAGATCAATGATGATGAGTGTGATAATGATTCAATTCTCAACAGTAAAAGCAACAAGTAAGAGAGCAAAAGTAAAGAAGGGGGGTAAGGCAATAGATAAAGATTGGGTACCCGGATAATGCTTCGCCTACAATAATTGTTTCAAGTGCAAGAACCCTCTATTATGCTTCCTAATCAATGCAATGATGAGTCATGGAAATCCTTAATTACATAGTCCCAAATCTAAGGTCAACTATGCCTAACTCTATACATGTCCCGGAGGAGAAATCGAACAATCTCAACACCTCGCACTCGCATAGAGTTGCAATGAGCTCTAGGGATTTAAAAGTGATAAATCTCTTCCCTAATATAGACCCTAACCCTTTGGTCCAGGTGGAAGGTCCCTAACCACAATTGAGCCCTAGATGCTAAGATCACCTCAACCCTTCACTCCGTTGCACGCGCAACTAAGCCCCAGCGGAAGTTCATCCCTTAGACCATTCACTCAATTATGGCTGCAAAGAACTCGAGGAACGGAGGTAGAATCTCTCACGCCGGAGGGGAAAAGGGACACTCCTTTACCTCTCGACTCACCTTCTTGAAATAGAATGTAAAAGCAATGAATCCATAGAGAAACTCCCTCGATAGTCGTGTCGATGGTCTTGTGGAAAGTCCTCTACTCGTCGTCCAAGGATTCGCTCGTCCGGTTTAGGATACGCCTCGACGGAAGCTCCCCTACCGACGATGTCGGAGATGTAGAACCTCTCCAAAACCTTGGCCAATACCCCTCAAAACCCTAGCGGAAGTCCTCTCTCAAGTTGGGGAAAAGATGGAGAAAAGAATACTAAAATCGGGGCTGATTCGGCTTTTAAATAAGGCTGGAATCGGGTGACTACACGGGCGTGGATGCTTCACGTGCCCGTTGGGAATTTCCACACGGGCGTGAATAATTTCCACATGCCCGTGTGGATCCTCTTAACTCCTGTTTTCTCGGGCAACTGTGAACAGTGTTGCTACAATACTTTCTGCCGTGTTGATACGGTACTCTGCTATAGTATCCGACTTGAATAACTTCCCGAATCAAAACTTTCATCGGAGTAACGTAAATGGGCACACATTCACGTCGTGGATCACTTGCATCTTCAATGATAGGTGACAAGATCCCCTTTCGTATATCCCGCAAGTGCACGGGTTTGTCGAAGTAATAATCCCGGGTGAGCGGGTATCGAATCCACAGGGAGTACCAAGTAAAGACACTTAATTCATTTCTTAGCTATGTGGAATATCAACAATGATAAGTGTGACAATAATTCAATTCTCAACAATTAAAAGCAACAAGTAAGAGAGCAAAAGTAAGGAGGAGGTAAGGCAATCGATAAAGATGGGGTACTCAGATGATGCTTCACCTAGGATAATTGCTTTAAGTGCAAGAACTCTCTATTAGGCTTCCTAATCAATGCAATGGTGAGTCGTGGAAATCCTTGCATACATAGTCCCAAATCTAAGGTCAACTATGCCTAACTCTATTCATGTCCCGGAGGAAAGATTAAATAATCTCTCAACCTCGCACTCGAATAAAGTTGCAATGAGCTCTAGGGATTCCAGGTGATAAATCTCTTCCTAATTATAGACCTAATACTTTGGTCCAGGTGGAAGGTCCCTAACCACAATTGAGCCCTAAATGCTAAGATCACCTCAACGCTTCCCTCCGTTGCACGCGTAACTAAGCCCCAGCGAAAGTTCATCCCTTAGACCATTCACTCAATTATGGCCGCAAAGAACTCGAGGAATGGAGGTAGAATCTATCACGTCGTGGATAATTTCCACACGCCTGTGTTGATTCTCTGTTTCTCTGATTTCTCGGCCGACTGTGAACAGTGCTGCTTCAGTGTTGCTAAAGTGCTCTGCTGCCTGACTAACTTCCCAATTCCATATTTTCATCGGGGTAACACAAACGGGCACACATTTACGTCATGAATCATTGCTTCTTCAATGATATACATGCTGGTGGAGCTCTCGTTCTTATGTGCATAAATCGGAATGCTCCAGTGTGACTACCTTTGTGCCCCTCCAAATGGATATGCTCACTCGAATGCGAGGAAGTTGGCACACACTCTAGCATCTCAAACCTGACCTATGTTTTCGCGTTTGAACCTTAGCGAGATTTCCTCCAAAATAGGTGCATTATGATCCACATTGGCCTATTTCCTTCATACTCGGCCTCACAACCCTGCCTGCATAAAAGTAATATAAAAACACACATATTAGTGTAAAAACCTGAGAAAAGTAATGCTCAACATAAGGAATGAACACTTCACATTCATATCGCACAAGCACTTATCAATAGGCACGTTGGTGAAGCTCTTGTTCTAAGTGCATAAGTCGGAATGCCCGAGTGTGACTGCCTTTGTGCCCCTCCAAATGGATGTGCCAACTCGAATACGAGGAGGTTGGCACACACTCTAGCACCTCACATCAACCTATGTCTTCACGTTTGAACCTTAGCAAGATTTCCTCCAAAATCGGTGCATTGTAATCCACATTGGCTTCTTTACTTCATACTTGGCCTCACAACCCTACCTGCATAAAAGTAAGATAAAAACACATATATTAGTGTAAAAGCCTGAGAAAATTAATGCTCAACATAAGGAATGAACGCTTCGCATACATATCGCACCAGCACTTATCAAAGCTCTAAGTATAAGGGACTTATTTATCTATATCAAGAAAGCAACACCAATTTCGAAGACGGTAGTAGCTTCACACATTCTCTAAGGTAGCCCTTTCCCAAGCGGCCGCTAAGGTGGCTTTCACACTTTCGAGGTGGTAGCTTTTTCTACTGGAGTGGTAGCTTTCACTCATCCTATGAGATAGCTCTTTCTCTCATTAGGGCATAACTAATATCCGACTTATGAGAGTAGCTTCATACTTCATAGGTGGTAGCTCTTTCCACCCAAAATGCAAAATAAACAAGAAAACTATTTTGTTCCTTCTTTTCATTTTCAAATTTTTTTTTCAGCAAAATAACATACGAAACAAAACTAAAACTACTCCCTTTAACATCAAACTTGAGTTTCCAAAAGATTTTAAAGAGTGAGTAGTGCACAAGTGTCAATCGGGCAAAACTTCCTAAAAAATCAAGAAAGAACTAGAGCATGAGAACATTCAATGTTAAAAATTCTCCTATACTCAAGAATACAATCATTGCAACTAACGTGAACCGCCATTGGCTACGCGAGCATATATGTTAATCAAAACTTATTTAAAAGCCATGTACAATGTGAACTCCCCCCCACACTTAAGATGTACATTGCCCCTAATGTACACATGCAAGCAGCATAAAAGTAATACAATTTAGAACACATATGGTAGTGGGCAATTGAA
This sequence comes from Dioscorea cayenensis subsp. rotundata, assembly GCF_009730915.1. Taxonomy (NCBI): domain Eukaryota; kingdom Viridiplantae; phylum Streptophyta; class Magnoliopsida; order Dioscoreales; family Dioscoreaceae; genus Dioscorea; species Dioscorea cayenensis. The sequence goes on from NC_052490.1 coordinate 12,975,205, forward strand.
ATGATACTCCCCTGACTCCTAGTGGTGCGTTTGATAGAGCTAAATCCTTGGGAGTTAAATTCCAATGGGTTGTGAAGCACACACGGCTTGACCGTGTCTATGACTAATCCTCAATTTCCATACTGACAAGACCATCTGCACGCATACGCAAGGGGGTTCAGTGAAGCTCAATAAACAAAAACAACTCGAGTATACAAAAAAAAAATAGAGCAATGAAATACAACTCGAGACAAAACTAAAAGATAAACTCAGAAGGAAGATCCTTTCTGAGCACACAAGTCCAAAATAAAATGCAAAAAATAAAATGTGAAAAATAAGAACAGAGAAGGTAAAGACGCCTTAAGTGTAGGTGTCAATTGCTGGTGCATCTATTGTTGCTTCTGGTGAAGATGACGCTAGTGCTGCAAAATAAATAAGGATTGGGTGAAGAAAAGACAAAGAGAAGCTTACCGACGAAATGAGAATGAGAGGCTAGAAAATGGCCGGAAAACTCAAGTAACAACCCTATAAAACAATGGTGAGAGGTCAGGAGAGTGCAAGGGTGTTCTCTGAGTGATTAGGAGTGTAAAGATGAAGAAAACCGAAAAGATTTTAAAGAAAACCCGCGGTTTTTTAGTTTTTGTGCATCCACACGGCCTGTGGAAATTACCCATGCCCGTGTGACTCCCCAGGAGAGACCCATAGGGGCAGACACACGCCTTTGTGGCTTCTCTGTCCAACCGAGAAAATTCTCTAAGTGTTTCACACACCCGTGTGACAATTCCACACGGGCGTGGATCATTACTGGGCAATTCACAGGGGCAGACGCATACCCCTGTGTCTTCTCGGGATAGAGGAAAAATTCTCTGCAGAGAAACACACGCCCGTGCAGAAATTCCACATGGGCATGGGTCATCACAAGGTCGCTCACAGGGGCGATTCCACGCCCCTGTGCCGTCTATGGATGAGCTCTGAACGAAAATGCACGCCCGTGCGAAAATTCCACACGGGCGTGTGTTTTCTGTGGACACTTAGAAAACTTTTGAGGCTCTGCAGAAAATTTCTGAACACAAATATACACTCAGAGCCTGCCTAATAATGCAATTTTAACCAGAGAAAACACGAAAAATGTGCTCAAACGACCAAGATTCTTCACCACACACGATTAGGCACATGATAACACCACAATGTCCACAAGAAAATCACAGCGAAAACATCTAAGAATCATGATCCCAACACTCAAGGCCTTATTCATGTAAATACTAACTAAAAACTAGAAAAACATTAAAAACTTGGGTTGCCTCCCAAGAAGCGCTTGTTTTACGTCACTTAGCTTGATGTACCTCTTCCTTACCTTATGGAGGCTTGAAAAGAGTGTATTCCTCCCGACAAGACATTGCATAGCTACTTCCTTTAAACCAATAATCTACTTTCCGGGGTGGAATATTTGTTGGAGAGTCCAACCATCTTACCTTTGGCCTCCAAGGAAACAATTTAGGTCAGTTATTGTGCAAGCTTAGCACAGGTGGGTCATTGGATGGTTTCAATCTCCTACCCACATCTTCTCCTAAACCCAAAATCTCTTTCTTGCAATTTATGAATTGATCAATCCCAAAGAGTGATGCTTGTTCCATTACCTTAGGATTTACTTCTTCTTGTGTAGCTTTCAGCTTGAAAGGAACATGACAATAGCAAATCCCCTTGAAAATTTTATCGCTCACAAGCACAATCTTCATTCACACTGTCCAAAATCTCAAAATGGTATTCAGCTTCTCCCTTTTCATTTTTTGCACCAATGTACTCAATTTTCCTAACTTCTTAATTGTCATTTACTACCATACTATCTCTACAAGGAACTTGAATTGCTTGCTCAAATGCTTGTTATTCCTTGGAGAGTGTGGCAAGTATCCCTCCTAATTGATGCTCAAGGTTTTTATAGGAGGCTTCATGACATCTTAGTGTGGTCACCATATTTTGGATGCAGACATCGGATGCTTCAATGAAGTTAGCTATTGGGGGATGCTTCACTCTAGGGGAGTATACACACAATCAAGCATTCAAAGTTGGAATTCGCAATAAACATCAATTAATTGAAAGCATAATAAAGAGATTCAAAGAAATGAATATATCCTAGGGTTCACAAATACCCAAGTACCCACTAGAGGTTTAGCTCTCCATGGAGCAAAATACAATAGATAATGAAATCAAAAGTATAGAGATGCAATTAATGAATGAAAACCCCTTGTGTTCGTGTCAAAGGTCTTGTAGATCGGTCGCGTCTTCTTCGAAGGTCCCCTCGTCAAACCTAGGGCACACCTCGCCGGATCGGTGCCGACGAAATCTCCCCCAATAGCTCTCTTCGGAAGGAAACACGGTGTCGAAGGCCGTCAAACATCTCCAAAGCCTTGCCAAAACCTCTCCAAAGATGGGGAAAGGTGGAAGAAAAGATAGGGGAAAAGATAGAGAAATCGGGCCTGAATCGCGGCTTTTAAAGGGCTGGAATCGGCCATCCACACGGCCGTTTTGAATTTCCAAACGCCCTTGTGGAATTTCCAAATGAGCGTGTGGAATTTCCATACGGCCGTGTGAATTCTCTGAAATTCTGATTTTCGGCTGGCTATGAATAGTAAAATACTACATTGATTTTACAGTGGTAACTTGCTACAATAGTAAAATGCTACAGTGAATTTACTATGGTAACTTGCTACAATAGTAAAATGCTACAGTGATTTTACTATGGTAACTTCCCCAACTCGTGTCTTCTATTTGTTCCTTCCATGATTTCATCAAATAGTGCATTCGCGATATACTTTTGGCTTATTTTTCTTAAAATATAGATTCACAACCCTACCTGCGCAAAAGAACACAAATACACATGTATTAGGGCTTAAACCTGATAAAAGTAATGCTCATTGTAAAGAAAGAACACTTCGCATTCTTAACATATAAACACTTATCAAGTGGCTACACTCATTACCTAGAGCATCGATTACCACATGGGAGGAGGTGGTAGAAGTTTTTCTGGCCCGTTATTTCCCTTCCTAAAAATTTTGAATGAGATCTCGTCCTTTATACAGTCAGAATTGGAGTCTCTATTTGATCCGTAGGGAAGGTTCAAGGCTCCTGAGAAAGTGCACGCAACACAGATTCCCAGAATGGATGATTATTCAGACCTTTTACAACGGGTTGAATCTGAGTACAAGGCAACTCTTGGATGTGGCAGTAGGAGGTACCTTAGTTAGCAAGAGCCCCGGTGAGGCCCATCAACTAATTGAAGAAATAGGGTTAAATAGCTACCAATGGAATGCTAGTGAGAAGAAAAAGGTGGCCGGGTTCCATGAGATAGATATAGTAACTTCATTGGCGGTTTAAGTGGAATCATTGAGTAAGAAGTTAGATTTTCTAACATCGAATAGAGTGTCGGTCGTGACTACTTCCAGCAGGTGTAGTGGAGGACATGCTTCTTTTGATTGCCCGATCTTTATTGGTGATGCATCTTCGGTGTAGAATGTCGATTTTGTGGGTAATGCAACGAGGAACCAAGGGAATCCATATAGTAACACCTACAATCCGGGTTGGAAGAATAATCCCAATTATTCGTCGAGTAACCAAGGTCCACAAAAGGCCATGGGGCCACTGGGTTTCCAACAATAACAAGACCTAAACATGGGAAACTGAGTTTCAAGTTTAGAGACCCGAATGACTGATTTGGAGAAGGCCTTGACTAGGTTTATGAAATCGTTAGATACAAGGTTTCAATCAGTCGAGGCTACACTTTGCACCCACACCGCCTCTTTGCAGAATCTTGAAAATCAAGTGGGGCAGATTGCGAAGTCTCTAATAGAAAAGCCACAAGGAAGCTTGCCGAGTAATACCAAGAGCAATCCTAGAGAGCATGTGAAAGGATCACTTTGAGAAGTGGTCGTGAGGTTGAAGGTAGGCTTTTGAGAAGAGGCCCAATGGACAAGCACCCGAGTTTATAGAGGTTAAGGAGAGAGCAAGCAAAGAGAAGGAGGTGGTACCCCCATTTTTCAAGCTAAAAATCCCTTAACCCTCTAGATTGTAGAATGACCAAGAGGATGAACAGTACAAGAAGTTCCTGAGTTTGTTCAAGCAACTCCATATTAATATTTCTTTTATTGAGGCATTGACCCAAATGCCTAAGTATGCAAAATTCTTGAAGGACTTGTTGACTAACAAGAGGAAGTTGGAGGAGAGTTCTTCAGTGATCTTAGATGCGTCTTGCTCAACGGTATTGCAAAAGAACATGCCGAACAAGAAGAAAGACGCCCGGGAAGCTTCATCATTTCTTGTAATATTAGCAATTGGGTGAGGAAATGGCATTGGCTGACTCAGGAGCTAGTATCAGCGTCATGCCATACATCTTCTTTCAGAAGCTAGGCTTGGGCGAGCCTAGACCCACTCGGATGACTTTGCAATTGGCAGATCGAACGGTGGGATATCCGACAGGTATCATCGAAGATGTGCTTGTTAAGGTGGACAAATACATTTTTCCTGTAGATTTTGTGGTGCTAGACGTCGATGAGGATGCGGATGTACCTATGATACTTGGTAGACCGTTCTTGCAAACTTCCAAGGCATTGATTGAAATAGACGGCAGGGAGATAACATTGAGAGTTGGAGATGACAAGCTCACATACCGCCTTGCTGAAGCCATGCGGCATTCTCTTGATTTTGATGATACTTTGTATTTTCTAGATACTACTAATGAAATTGATGTTGAATACATCCAGGAAATGTTTAATCCGGACCCTTACAAGGGTTTGCTCGACCAAGAGATGGAAAATGAAGAAGTTATGGTGCTTGGTTCAATAGAAGAAGTACCATCTACTCCGGGGATCCTGAAGAAGATGCTCTGAAAGATAAAGTGGACGAGGAGACACCACCGGAAATGCTCGAAGGTTGTTGGAGACGCGCGTGGACCAAACAAATTGGATGAACCTTTGCTAGGTGGTCCCAAGCCTGATAATTCACCCTCTAATTTCAAGAGACTTTGTTCATCATGCTTTCAAGCTATGGGTAAGAGGGCAACCTTAATCTATGAACCCCCGTGAGGTAAGACAAGGTACGTCAAGCTTAGTGATGTAAAACAAACGCTTCTTGGGAGGCAACCCAAGTTTTTACTATTTTCTTAGTTAGTAGTATAGTTTTTGCACGAATAAAGTGTTCAGTGTTGGTGTCTTTATTTTTAGATGCTTTTGCTGTGTTTTATTGCGGGTTTTTAATGTTATCATGTTTTTTCATGTGGATTTGGTGAAGTTTTGGTCGCTTGAGCTAGTTTCTCATGTTTTTCACATGTATCGTTTGCATAATAGGGCAGGCTCTGAGTGTGTAAACATGTTCACGAATTTTCTGCAAAGCATGTAGGGTTTTTAAGGCATCCAGACAAAATGCACGGGATTTGTACTGAGTGTGTAAACATGTTCCCGTGGATTTGTACTGCGAGCTCATCCAGAGAAGACACAAGGGCGTGGATGCTCCCCTGTGAGCGACCTCCTAACTTTCCCACACCCGTGGGTAATTTCCGCATGGGCATGCATTTTCCTGCAGAGACTTCGCAACTTATACTAAGAGCACACAGGGGCGTGGACTCATCCCTGTGGGTGAACATGTGAAAAACGCACGGGCATGGGTAATTTCCGCACGCCCGTGCGAAACTCTGTAAAAGAGCTTTCTCCATCACAAGAGGGCATGCAGGGCGCGCATGCCCCTCGTGAGTTAGGCTCAGGAATGTCCACGCCCATGCACTTCCTTGCGGGCGCAGAAACACTTAGCGATTTTTTTCTCGCTTGATGTAGAACCCACAGGGGCATGGGTATTTTCCGCACGCCCGTGTGGTTGCATTTAGAGAGATTGAGTGATATCCCTAGAGCTCACAGGGGCACGTGTCTGCCCTGTTGCTCTCCCCTGTGGAGTTACACTAGCGTGGGTAATTTTTGTATGCCTGTGCGGATGTACCATTCGACAAGAGGCGCAAGTTCCTTTTAAAGAATCACTGTTCCTCTTCATTCTAACATTCTTCATTCATCTGAGAGCACTCTCACATCATTTTCCAAACTTGCATTGCCGATTTGGAAGGAATTTTACTTGGATTTCCAACCGGGTCAAGGTTTTCAATCTCAACTCATCGGCAAGCCCTATCTTTTGTTTTTATTACTAATTCTTAATTTTAATCAATGAAACTAGTTAATAATTTTTTGTTTCTACAATTAGAATGATTATGCATGTTAGAAGAAAGTTAGAAGCTATTTAACAGTGTATTTTTGGATTTTTAAGGCGCAACCATGCCTTTTTCACGCCCCATGGATCCACACGGTGTGGGAAATTCCACACGACTCGCGTGGTTTTCTACAAAGATTACTTAATTTACTAGTTTGATCAATTTTCATTCAAATTTTTGTAGATTATGGCACCCTCGGGTCAAAGAAGCAAGCAAAGAAACGGCCGCGTGAGTCATCCTCCGAGGCAGAGATCATGAGAGTCACTATCCCTGAGCATCAGGCTCATTTTGAGTGTCTGTCGAGACTTCGGTTCTGACAGACTCGATTCCTAGACGCAAGCATATTAAGAGATTTACAGCAAGGAGATAGTTTGTAGATGAGGTTGAGGATCTCATTTCGGTGGGTAGATAGAGGCAGTCATTGTCGATTAGCTAGGTAGCCATTCCTGAGCTTACTCTTGAGGTCTTATCGTCATTCGAGTTCGATAGATCTTATGCGAGATTCGACAGCCTCAACACCGTTCAGTTCAAAGCATTTAGACATTACCATAGCATGAGCATCACTCAATTTTCAGTTCGGCTTGGCTTGTATGAGGAGGCATTTACAGACACCAAGGAGTATTCCCAGTTACCGACAGATTACCCCGTAGCGTTCACCCCGCAGAGGGCTTACCGAGCATTGTCTGGTTAGGGCCAGTATGAGTCAGGGGTGTCCAAGGCCATGTGCCTTTCCTGACCTGCATACTGATATTTATACACCATTTTGAGCAGGTCAGTGAATAGCCATGGTGATAGCACTGGCGTTCTGAGCCAACAAGAGCTTTTGTACTTGTATTCGATGGTGCAGCCCATACCAATTCATCTAGGGCACATCATCATAGAGTACATTCGACATTAGGAAAAGTATGCCAGATTGGGAGTGATCTTCTTGGGCTCCTACATTTCAAGACTAGTTTTGGGCATGGGTCTGTTCGATGTGATTTGCGGGGCCAAGAAGACGAGTACACCTGCGCCCCTTAGCGTAGAGACGATGAGATTGATGGGTATGGTCTGCAGGGTTCAGACGGGAGTTTATGCTTTGGTACTATCAGCTCCAGAGATAGCTGAGGAAGAGGGTGATGATGCCGAGGCTTCTTAGCCTACTCCTGTGCCTCAGCCAGCACTGATGGAGACTGAGGCACCTCTGGTGGTAGAGGACCCACCCGTAGTACGCATGTTTTCACCATCTCGAGCCCATGATCACTTTGAGAGGCTCGAGAGTGTTGTGGGGGTGATATGAACAGAGGTAGCTGATGTCTGAGCAGAGATTGCTGAGATTCATACTGCGTAGGCCACATAGTATACAGAGTTCATGGCACGTTTCGACACGTTACAGCAGATTTTAGAGCGTGATGTCACCTTATCATTTGTCTTGCGGACAAGGACTCATCAGGCCCCTCCGGCATCACCATCACCATCTCCATCAGTACCCTTCGATCTAACACCTGCAACAGCAGAGGAGCTAGAGCGCGGCACCGATACTTGATTTATTTTCTTTCGTCTTATTACTTTTTGCATTGCATTTTGGACATGTATTTTCAGAAAGGACTTTCCTTCTAAGTTTATTTTCATTTTGTTGTCTCGAGTTGTATTCATTGCTTTATCTTTTATATGCTTAAGTTATTGTTTTTGTTTTATTGAGCTTCACTGAACCCCCTCGTGTATGTGTGCAGATGGTCTTGTCAACATGGGAATTAAGAACTTGTCATGGACACGGCCATGGCATTTTGGCACTTGGCCATGTGAGCTTCACAACCCATTGGAACATTACTCCCAAGGATTTAGCTTCATCAAATGCAACACTAGGGCCGTGGGAGTATTATTTTTGATTGCTTCTCCTACATTTGTTCTTGATTGATATACATTATGTGTGAGCTTGCATGTGTACGTTGGGGACAATGTACATCTTAATTGTGTGGTGGGGGTGGAAGGAGTTTCATAGTGCACACATCTCTTTTATATTAATTTTTGATTGATATACATGCTCACATAGCTCGATAAGTGCTTAGTGCGATAAGAATAGAAGTGTTCTTTTCCTTGTGTTGAGCATTAGTTTTTCTCGTGTTTTAACGCTAATATGTGTGTATTTATGTTACTTTCATGCGTAGGGTTGTGAGGCGATTATGAGAGAAAGAAGCCAATGTGGGTCGTAATGCACCAATTTGGAGGAAATCTTGCTAAGGTTCAAACATGAAGACATAGGTTAGGTTCGAGATGTGGGAATGTGTGCCAATCGCTCAGTATTCGAGTTAGCAATACTATTCGAGGGGCACATGGGCATTCATATTCAAGCATTCTGACTTGTGCATATGGAACAAGATCTCCAACAACATGTCCATTACTGAAGAAGCAAAGCGATCCACGATGTAAACGTGTGCCCGGTTGCATTACCTCGATGAAAGCAAGGATTCGGGAGTATTTCGGACAAGTACTGTAGTAGGGTACTATAGCAAAAATGTAGAAAAATACTGTAGTAGCATTGTTCATAGCCGTCGTAGAAAACAGGAAAATAGAGAATCCACACGGGCGTGTGGAAATTTCGCACGCCCGTGTGCAAAATCCATAGGGGCACCCAAACGGGCGTGTGGATTCCCGATTCCAGCCCTTTAAAAGCCGATTTCAACATTCTTTTCTCCATATTTTTCCCAACTTGAGAGAGTGCAACGGCTAAGATTCGATAGGTGTTGGCTAGGGCTTTGGAGAGGTTCTACGGCTCCAACATCGCGTGCCATTTGGAAGAAGGTTAGTGGGAGAGCTTTCGTCGGCACCGATTCGGCGAGGTGTATCCTAGGCCAGATAAAGGGACCTTTGCAACGAGTAGAGGACTCTCTATAAGACCATCGCTACAACTAACGAGGGGGTTTCCTATGCATGCTTTGCTTTTACATTTGATTTCATTGATTGTGTCTAGCTCCATGGAGAGCAAAACCCATATTGGGTACTTAGGTATTTGTGAACCCTAGGATGTTTTCGTTTCATTGAATTCCTTTATTATGCTTTCAGTTAATTGATGTTTTTGTGAGTTCCAATCTTCGAGACTTGATTGTATGAATACTCCCTTAGAGTGACACTAGGGTTGAGAGTTCTTGTTGGTAACTCTTGTGAGTGAGTAACACACCATGAGAGTTAAACAAAGCTAGATTGGAGAGGGTTGAGAGGATGAGTCGAGAGATAGCGGAGCGTCCTCTTTCTCCTCCTGTGTGGTCTATCCTACCTCTACATTCCAAGAGTTATTTGCACCCATAGTAGAGTGAATGGGCTAAGGGAAGACCTTCCACTGGGGCTTAGTTACGAGTGCAACGAAGTGAAGCGTTGAAGTGATTTTAGCACCTAGGGCTTAATTGTGGTTAGGAATCTTCCATTCGGACCAAAGGGGCAGATCTGTACACAGGAATAGGGTTTATCACTTGGAGTCCCTAGAGCTCATTGCAATTCTTTGCGAGTGCGATGTTGAGAGGTTATTTAATCTCTCCTCCGGGAAATGTATAAAGTTATGCATGGTTGACCTTAGATTTGGGATCTTGTAATTAAGGATTTCCACGACTCATAGTTGCATCAATTAAGAAGTATAATAGAAGGTTCTTGCACTTGAAATGATTGTCCTAGGTGGATCAATATCTAGGTACCCCATCTTTATCGATTGCCTTACCTTCTCCTTTACTTGTGCTCTCTATCTTGTTGCTTTAATTTTCGTTATTTCATATTTAGTCAGACATATCACTATTCATCTTCTACAGTAGTTAACAAACAACTTAAGTGTCCTTATTCCCTACTCTCTGTGGATACGATACCCACTCATCTGGGCTTATTACTTTGACACCAGTGCACTTGCCGTTTACAAGCGTATACGGACGTGTTAAGTTTTTTGCGCCGTTGCCGGGGAGTAGGCTTTTAAAGATACTTTGCACTTTGTTTTCTTAGCTATTCATTCATTCTATTTCATATCTTCTTTTCTATTATCGTTCTGATTTTGTTTTTTTTTCTTTTGGTGCAGCTCCAGGTTATGACCCGAGGAAACCCTTCGATATTGATTAAAGGAGATCCCGAGCTCGAACGTACACTTAGAAGAAAAGAGAAAGAACCTGTGCAAGAACAGTCTAATTTAGCTAATTTGGAAGTAGAAGAATCTGAAAGCATTATAGAACAGAATGAGCAGCAGCGGACATTATCCGATTATGCCAGACATTCAGTATTGCGGACACAATTGAGCATTGTGCGCTCCCCGATTACAGCTCAGAACATCGAGCTGAAGGCGACATTCATCCATATGTTGCAGAAATCCGCACAGTTCAATGGTTTGGCTAATGAGGATCTAAACAGTCATATAGAGAACTTTCTCAAGGTGTGTGATATGCTGAAGATAAATGGGGTAATGGATGATGCCATCAAGTTGAGAGCCTTCCCATTTTCGTTGAACGGGAGAGTGAAGCAGTGGCTACACTCATTACCTTGAGCATCAATTACCACATGGGAGGCGATGGTAGAAGCTTTTCTTGGCCGATATTTCCCTCCCAGAAAATCCGCAAATCTTAGGAATGATATCTCATCCTTTGTATAGTTGGAATTGGAGTCTCTATTTGAGACGTGGGAAAGGTTCAAGGAGCTCCTGAGAAAGTACCCGCACATGATTCCCGTAGTGGATGATTGTTCGCACCTTTTACAACGGTTTAAATTTGAGTACAAGGCAACTCTTGGATGCGGCAGAGGAGGTACCGAGGTAGCAAGACCCCTGATGAGGCCCGCTCAATTAATTGAAGAAATGGGGTTAAACAACTACCAATGAAATGCTAGGGAGAAGAAAAAGGTGGCCGGTCTCCACGAGATAGATGCAGTGACTTCGTTGGCGTCTCAAATGGAATCATTGAGTAAGAAGTTAGATCTTCTAACTTCGAATACAGTGGCGGCCGTGATTACTTGCACTAGTTGTCATGGAGGACATGCTCCCTCCGATTGCCCGATATCTATTGGTGATGCATCTTTGGTTGAGAACGTCGATTATGTGGGTAATGGCATGAGGAATTAAGGAAACCCATATAGCAATACCTACAATCTGGGTTGGAAGAGTCATCCCAATTTCTCGTGGGACAACCAAGGTCCACAAAAGGCCATAGAGCCACCGATTTTCCAACAATAACAGCAAGCCCCAAACATGGAGAACCGAGTTTCAGGTTTGGAGACCCGGATGAACGATTTGGAGAAGGCCTTAACTAGGTTTGTATAATTATCTGATACAAGGTTCCAATCAGTTGAGGCTACACTTCGCAACCACACCGCCTTTTTGCATAATCTTGAAAATCAAGTAGGGCAGATTGCAAAGTCCTTATCTGAAAGGTCATAAAGAAGCTTGCCGAGTAACACCGAGACCAACCCAAGAGAGCATGTGAAGGTGATCACTTTAAGAAGTGGTCGTGTGGTTGAGGGTAAGCTTCCGAGTGAGAAGCCAAATGAAGATGCACCCAAGGTTATAGAGGTTGAGAAGGGAGCAAGAAAGAGAAGGAGGTGGTACCTCTACCTTTGAAGCCAAGAATCCCTTATCCCTCTAAATTAAAGAATGACCAAGGGGAGGAACAGTACAAGAAGTTCCTCAGTTTGTTCAAACAACTCCACATCAATATTTCTTTTGTTGAGGCATTGATAATTGCTTGTGCGATATGAATGCGAAGCGTTCTTTCCTTATATTGAGCATTACTTTTCTCAGGTTTTTACACTAATATGTGTGTTTTTATGTTAATTTTATGCAGGTTGTATTGTGAAACCAATTATGAAGGAAAGAAGCCAATGTGGATCACAATGCACCTATTTTAGAGGAAATCTTGGTAAAGTTCAAACGCGAAGATATGAATCGGGTGCGAGATACTAGAGTGTGTGCCAACCTTCCCATATTTGAGTTAGCACAACCATTTGGAGGGGCACAAGGGTAGTCACACTCAAGCATTCCGACTTATGCACATAGAACAAGATAATTCAAGCAGGTACTGTAGTAATTACTGTAGTAGTTACTGTTCACAGCCGGTTGAGAAAACAGGAATTCAGAGAATCTACATGGGCGTGTGGAAATTATGCATGCCCATGTGGAAATTCTACACGGGCGTGTGTAAAATCCACAGGCCCGTGTGGTCGGCCGATTGCAGCCCTATTTAAAGCCGATTCAGCTCTGATTTCAACATTCTTTTCTCCATCTTTTACCCAACTTGAGAGAGGGTTTCGGCTAGGGTTTTGAGAGATATTGGCTAAGGTTTTGGAGAGGTTCTACGGCTTTGATGTCGTCATTCCTTAGGAAGAAGGTTTGTAGGGGAGCTTCCGTCGAGGCGTATCCTATACCAGACAAGGGAATCCTTGGATGACGAGTAGAGGACTTTCCACAAGACCATTGGCACAACTATCGAGGGGGTTTCTCTATGGATTCATTGCTTTTACATTCTATTTCTTTGATTGTACTTAGCTCCATGGAGAGCTAAACCCCTAGTTGGCACTTGGATATTTGTAAACCCTAGGATGTATTTGTTTCATTGAATCTCTTTATTATGCTTTCAATTAATTGATGTTTGTTGTGAGTTCCAACCTTGAATGATTGATTGTATGAACATTTCTCCTAGATTGACACTAGGGTTGAGAGTTCTTGTTGGTAACCTTGTGAGTGAGTGACACACCACGAGCGTTAGACAAAGCTAGGTTGGAGAGGGTTGAGAGGGTGAGTCGAGAGGTACAGGAGCGTCCCCTTTCCCTTTTGACATGATAGATTCTACCTCCATTCCTCGAGTTCTCTGTAGCCATAATAGAGTGAATGGCCTAAGGGATGACCCTATGCTGGGGATTAGTTGCGCATGCAACGGAGTGAAGCGTAGAGGTGATCTTAGTATCTAGGGCTTAATTGTGGTTAGGGACCTTCCACCTGGACCAAAGTGTTAGGTCTATAATTAGGAAGAGATTTACCACTTGGAATCCCTAGAGCTTGTTGCAACTCTATTCGAGTGCGAGGTTGAGAGGTTATCTAATCTCTTCTCCGGGACATGTATAGAGTTAGGCATAGTTGACCTTAGATTTGGGACTATGTATTTAAGGATTTCCATGACTCACCATTGAATTTATTAGGAAGCATAACAGAGGGTTCTTGCACTTGAAACAATTGTCCTAGGTGGAGCATTATCCGAGTACCCCATCTTTATCAATTACCTTACCTCCTCCTTTACTCGTGCTCTCTTCTTGTTGTTTTTACTTTTGAGAATTGAATCATTATCACACTTATCACTACAGATTTTTCACATAGCTAAGAAGCGGATTAAGTATTTTTATTCCCTACTCCCTATGGATTCGATACCCGCTCATCCGGGATTATTACTTCGATAAACCAGTGCACTTGCGGGATATACGCAAGGGGACCTTGTCAGGCATTGGCTCAAATGCGTAAGTATGCAAAATTCTTGAAAGACTTGTTGACCAACATGAGGAAGTTAGAGGAGAGTAATTCAATGATTTTAGATGCATCTTACTTGGCGGTTTTGCAAAAGAACATGCCAAACAAGAAGAAACACCAGGGATGCTTCATCATTCCATGTAACATTGGTAATTTGGGTGAAGAAATGGTATTGGCGGACTCAGGGGCCAGTATCAACGTCATGCCATACACTTTCTTTCAAAAGGTAGGTGTGGGCGAGCCTAGGCCTACTCGGATGACTTTGTAATTGGCGGATCGAATAGTGAGACATCCGAGGGGCATCATCAAAGACGTTCTTGCTAAGGTGGACAAGTACATTTTTCCGGTTGACTTCATAGTGCTAGACGTCGATGAGGATGCGGATGTACCCTTGATACTTGGGAGACCGTTTTTGCGGACTTATAAAGAATTGATTGACATAGACGGTGGACACCTAACTTTGAGAGTTGGAGATGACAAGGTCACATACCTCCTTGCTGAAGCCATGCGCCATTCTCTTGATTTCGATGATACTTTGTATTTTCTAGATGCTACTGATGAGATTGTTGATGAGTACATGTAGGAAATGTTTAATCCGGATCCATACGAGGGCCTGTTCGACCAAGAGGAGGATAATGAAGAAGTAATGATGCTTGGTTCGATGGAAGGAGTACAATATGCCCCGGGGGTCTTGTAGAAGGGACTCCGGAAGATGAAGAGAGCTAGGAGACACCACCGGAAATGCTCCAAGGCTGTTGGAGACGTGTGTAAATCGAAGAAGTTCGATGGACCATTGCTAGGTGGTCCTAAGTCTGATAATTCCCCCTCTACCTTCAAGAGACTTTGCTCATCATGTATCCAAGCCATGGGTAAGAGGGCAACCTTCATCTATGAGCCCCGTGAGGTAAGACAAGGTACATCAAGCTAAGTGACATCAAACAAGCGCTTCTTAGGAGGCAACCCAAGTGTTTACTATTTTCGTAGTGTAGTAGTTTAGTGTGTGCATGAATAAAGTGTTGAGTGTTGGTGTCTTTGATTTTTATATATTTCTTCTGTGATTTTATTGTGGGTTTTCAAGTTCATCGTGTGTTTTCATGTGAATTTGGCAAAGTTTTGGTTGTTTGAGCTACTTCTCATGTTTTTTACTGGTATAAATTGTATATTGGGGCAGGCTGTGAGTGTGTAAACATGTTCAAAAATTTTCTGCAGAGGCTATAGAATCTTCTAAGGCATCCAGAGAAAATGCTCGGGCGTGTTAAATTTCCACATGCCCATGTATTTGCATTACGAGCTCATCCAGAGAAGGCACAGGGGCATGGACTCGCCCCTATGAATGACCATGTGATTCTCGCACGCCCGTGGTTAATTTCCACACGGGCGTGTGAATTCCTGTAGAGATTGGTGGTTTATCCCGAGAGCACACAGGGGCGTGGACTCGCCCCTGTGGGCGACCTTGTGAAAATCTCACCGGCGTGGGTAATTTCCGCACGCCCGTGCGAATCTCTTCAGAGGAGCTCTCTCCATCCCGAGAAGACACAGGGGTGTGCGCTTGCCCCTGTGAGTTGAGCTTATGAATGCCCACGCAAGTGCGGAATTTCCATCCGGGCGTGTGAAACACTTAGCGATTCTTCTCGGGTGGACAGAGAAGCCACAGGGGTGTGCGACAGCCCCTGTGGGTCGGGCGCACGTGCGTGGGTATTTTCCATACAACCATGTTTTTGAGTTCAGAGATAGTGAGTGTTTTCTTGAGAGTATAGAGGGCGTGCATCTGCCACTGTAAGGCTTTCTTGTGGATACGCACGGGCGTGGGTAATTTCCACACGCCCGTGCGGATGTACAGAACTCCAAGAGGCGCGAGTCCTTTTAAAAGGATTATCATTTCTCTTCACCGTCATATCCTCCAATTGTCTGATAGCACTCCTACATTGTTTCCCGACCTCGTATCGCTAATTTGGAAGGATTTTTGCTTGGTTTTTCCGGCCGCTTTTCAAAGCTTTTCTCATCTCAACTCGACTAGTAAGCCCTATCTTTGATTTCCTTTAGCAAATTCATGATTTTTCATCGATGAAACTAGTCAATAATGCTTCGTTTCTTCAATTAGAATGATTATTAATATTTAGAACAAAAGTAAAAGCATTGTAATGGTGCATTTGTGGAGTTTGAAGCATTTCACGTGCGTTTGTTCACGACATGTTGATCCACACGGACTGCGAAAAATTCCACTTACGATCATGTGGATTTTTTTGCGACTATGTTTAATTAACTTGTTTAATCGATTCTCTTTCAATTTTTTTACGGACTATGGCACCCAGGTCAAAGAAGCAAGTTGATAAGCGACCGCGAGAGTCATCTCCTGAGTCCGAGAGCATGAGATTCACTATCCTGAGCATTAAGCTCGTTTTGAGTGTCTATCGAGACTTCGGTTTGGACAAACTCGGTTCTTGGCCATGAGTATATTGAGAGATTTGCAACAGGGGGATGAGATTTGCAACAGGGGGATGAGTTTCCTGATGAGGTCGAGGATCTCGTTTCAGTGGGTGGTTGGAGGCAGTTATTGTCAATTAGTGAGCCAGCCATCTGGAAGCTTTCACTGGAGGTTCTGTCATCATTAGGGTTACGCAGTCCGCACAGTGTACAGAGTTCATGGCACATTTCGACACATTACAATAGATCTTAGAGCGAGATGTCAGCTCGTCATTTGTCCTGCGGCCGAGGACTCCTCAGGCCTCCTCTATTTCTCCGGTATCTCCATCCCCTATTCCGGCACCTAATGACTCACCATGTACTTCATCACCAGTAGCAGCAGTAGCAGAGCCAGAGGACGACATCGACACTTGATTTTATTTTCCTTATCTTTTACTTCCGCATTTTATTTTGAACTTGTTTACTTAGAAAGGACTTTCTTTATGACTTTATTTTGTATCTCGAGTTGTATTCATTGTCTTATCTTTTATATACTCAAGTTAATTTTGTTTTTATTGAGCTTCACCGAACCCCCTCATGTATCTATGCAGATGGGCTTGTCATCTTGGGAATTGAGACTTTGTCATAGGCACGGCCAAGATGTTTCGGCACTTAGCTGTGTGAGCTTCACAACCCATTGGAACAACACTCCCAAGGACTTAGCTCCATCAAATGCAACACTAGGAGTCAGGGGAGTATTGTTTTGATTGCTTCTCCCACATCTGAATTTAATTGATTTACATCATAAATGAGCTTGCATGTGTACATTGGGGACAATGTACAACTTAAGTGTTGGGGGTGGAGTTCCATGGTGCACGCATCTCTTTTATACTAGTTTTGATTGATATGCATGCTCACATAGGCAATGGCGGTTCACCTTAGTTGCATTGATTGTATTCGTGAGTTTAGGAGAATTTTTAATATTGAATGTTCTCATGCTCTAGTTTATTTTGACATTGAATGTTCGCACTCTTTGAACTCATTTGGAAACTTATGTTTGATGTATAAGGGACTAGTTATAGTTGTTTCTTGTGTTAATTCCAAAAAAAATATGTAAAAAATAAAAAAAAAGAACAAAATAGTTTTATTGTTTATTTGTGGTTGTTGGATGGAAAGAGCTACCACCTATGAAGTATGAAGCTATTCTCATAAGTCGGATACTAGTTATGCCCTAATGAGAGAAAGAGCGATCTCATAGGATGAGTGAAAGCTACCACTCCGGTAGAAAGAGCTACCACCTTGAAAGTGTGAAAAGCCACTTTTAGCGGCCGCTTTGGAAAAGGGCTACCTTAGAGGATGTGTGAAGCTACGCCATCTTTAAAATTTTTGTTATTTTTTTGTATATAAATAAGTCCCTTGCACTTAGAACTTTGAGGAGTATACTTTGGGTTGTTTTTGAGTGAGTTCACACACTTACACAATTTTTAGGTTTGTTGTCCTTTTTGATTCAAGTTTTTTTAGCTAGAGCATTGATTTTTTTCTTATTTAGAGTTGAAATTTTTCCGTACTTGTAGAATGCTCTCTTTGTATGCTTTGGTGAACCTAAGGCCAAGCACTTGCAATATGTCCATCATTTATGCACATAATGTTTTAATTTTTTCTTGAGGACAAGCAAAAAGGTTTAAATGTGGGGAGTTTGATAAGTGCTTGTGCGATAAGAATGCAAAGTGTTCTTTCCTGATGATGAACATTACTTTTGTCGGGTATGTGTGTATTTATGTTACTTTTATGTAGATAGGGTTGTGAGGCTGAATATTAGAGAAAGAAGCCAATGTGGATCATAAATGCACCAACTGGAGGAAATCTTGAGAAGGTTCAAATGGGAAGACATAAGTACGTGGTCGAAATGCGAGGGAATGTATCGCGAACCTCCTTGTATTCAAGTTAGCACAATGATTTGGAGGGGCACAAGGGTAGTCACATTCAAGCATTCCAGCTCGAGCATGTATAGCAAGATCTCTACCAACATGTGCCCATTTACGTTACCTCAATGAAAGCATGGATTTGGGAGTATTTCGGGCCAGTACTATAGCAGGGCACTATAACAAACACTGAAGCAGGTATTGTTCACAACCGGCCAAAGAAGGATGAAAACAGAGAATCCATCCCAGGGCGCAGTTAATTCCATATGCCCCTGTGAAAAATCCACTGGGTACCCACAGGGGCGTGTGGATTCCCGATTCCAGCCCTTTAAAAGCCGATGTCAACCATGATTTCAGCATTCTTTTCTCCATCTTTTCCCGAACTTGAGAGAGAGCTTTGGGAAGGTTTTTAAAAGTATTGACTAGGGATTTGGAGAGGTTCTACGGCTCTAACATCGTGCTCCATTTGGAAGAAGGTTAGTGGGAGAGCTTTCGTCGTCACCGACCTAGGCTGGACAAAGAAACCCTTGGAGGTGTAGAGGACTCTCCACAAGACCATTGCCATGATCTGTCGAGGGGGTTTTCTATGGATTCTTTTGCTTTTTATATTTGATTTCATTGATTGTAATTAGCTCCATGGAACGGTAAACCCCCTAGTGGGTACTTGGTTATTTGTGAACCCTAGGATGTATTCATTTCATTAACCTCTTTATTATGCTTTCAATTAATTGATGTTTTATTTGAGTTCTAGTCTTGAATGCTTGATTGTATGAATACTCCCTTAGAGTGACACTAGGGTTGAGAGTTCTTATTGGTAACTCTTGTGAGTGAGTGATACACTACGAGAGGTAGACAAAGCTAGATTGGAGAGGGTTGAGAGGGTGAGTCGAGATGTAGCAGAGTGTTCCCTTTCCCCTCCGGTGTGATTTATTCTACCTCCATTTCTTCAAGTTCTTTATGGTCATAGTAGAGTGAATGGGCTAAAGGATGATTTTCCTCCTGTGGCTTAGTTGCGGATGCAACGGAGTAAAGCGTTGAAGTGATTTTAGCACCTAGGGCTTAATCGTGGTTAGGGACCTTCCTCCCGGATCAAAGGGTTAGGTCTACATCTAGGAAGGGGATTTATCATTTGGAATCCCTAGAACTTATTGCAATTCTATACGAGTGCGAGGTTGAGAGGTTATTCAATTTCTCCTCCGGGATATGTATAGAGTTAAGCATGGTTGACCTTAGATTTGGGACCATGTATTTGAGGATCTTCATGACTCATTATTGCATCAGTTAGAAAGTATAATAGAGGGTTCTTGCACTTGAAACGATTGTCCTAGGCAGACCAATATCTGGGTACCCCATTTATAATGATTGCCTTACCTTCTCCTATACTTGTGCCCTCTTTTTTGTTCTTTTACATTTGTTATTTCACATCTTGTCACACATATTACTATTCATCTTTCACTTGGTTAAAAAACAATTTAAGTGTTTTTATTCCCTACTCTCTGTGGATATGGTACCCCACTCATCTTGGATTTTTATTACTTCGACAAACCTGCGCACTTATGGGACATACGCAAAGGCGTTTTCAGGCTCAAAGGCAGACCATATTTGTGTATTCCAACTTGTCCAATGATAACAAGATCTTCACCAATAAGCCTTTTTATTGAAGAAGCGTACACGATCTACGGTATATACGTGCGCCGCTTTATGTTGCCCTCGATGAAAAGTGTGGATTCGGGAGTTTTTTGCGGAGTATTGAGGAGATAATGTAGAAAAATCACTAAAGCAGATAGTGTTCATAGCCCACGAAAAATCGGGAATTCAGAGAATCCACACGGGCTTATGGAAATTACCCATGCCCGTGTGGATGCCTGATTCAAGCCCTATTTTTGCTGTGATTCAGCCTGATTTAGGCATCCTTCTTTCAATCTTTTCTACATCTTTTGAGAGGCTTGCGGCTACAGTTTAGAGGGGCTTTTTGCAGAGCTTTTTGGAGTGGTTCTACCGCATTGACACCTTTGTTTATCTTGGAAGATAGTTATCGGTGGAGATTTTTGTCGGCACCGATCCGAGCTAAGTGTGCCCTAGGTATGACAAGGGGACCTTTGAGAGGATGAGGCTACTCCACAAGACCACCGACACGTAATATTGATTTGGTTTTCTTATGGATTACATGCTTTTACTTTCAATTTCATTGTTGATTATATCTTGCTCCATGGAGAGCTAAACTACCTTGTGGGTACTTTGACTTGTAAACCCTAGGATGTTATTATTTTATTAACCTTTTATTATGTTTTCCTTAATTGATGTCTTTAATTGAGTTCCAATCTTGAATGCTTGTTGAATGATTTCTCCCTTAGAGTGACACTAGGGTTGAGAGTCCATCTTTGTAGCCTTTGTGGATGAGTGACACACCATGAGGATTAGACAATGTTAGATTCGAGAGGGTTGAGAGGGTGAGTCGAGAGAAAGGGGACGCCTCGCTACCTCTCGACTCGCCTCGCGCCCCTCCAATCTGGGCTTTGTCGACTTTCATGGTGTGTCATTCACACACAAAGATTACCAATGTAGACTATCAACCCCTAGTGTCATTCTAAGGGAGAAATTATTCAACAAGCATTCAAAGATTGGAACTCAATTCAAGACATCAATTATGGAAAACATAATAAAAAGTTCAATAAAACAATAGCAACCTAGGGTTTAAAAAGTCCAAGTACCCTACTAGGAGGTTTATATCTCCATGAAGCAAGATACAATCAATAATGAAATCAAAAAGTCAAAACATGTAATCCATAAGAAAATCCACTCGTGACTCGTGGTCGATGGTCTTGTGGAGTAGCCTCGCTCTTTTCCAAAGGTCCTCTTTATCGAGCCTAGGACACACCTCGCCGGATCGGTGCCGATGAAAAACTCCCCAATAACTATCTTTTAAAGAGAAATGTGGTGTCAAAGCAGAGAACCACTCCAAAAGCCTTGCTAAATGCCCTCTGATAAGTGCTTGTGTGATAGAAATGCAAAGTGTTCTTTCCTTATGATAAGCATTACTATTATTGGATTTTAACACTAATATGTGTGTATTTATGTTACTTTCACGCATATAGGGTTGTGAAGCTGAATCTTAGAGAAAGAAGCCAATGTAGATCATGAGTATACCATTTGGAGGAAATCTTGAGAAGGTTCAAACGCGAAGACATAAGTCAAGTTCAAGAGGCTAGAATGTGTGCTCGTCCTTGTATCAGCTAGCACATTTGAGGAGCACAAAGGCGTGACATTCTAAGTATTCTCGCTTTGTGCATGTGCAACAAGATCTCCACCAACGCGTCTGCTCATTGAAAAAGTGAAGCGATCTACAACGTAAACGCAGTGCCCGCTTACGTAACCTCGATGAAAGCATCGTTTCGGGAGTGTTTCAGACCAGTACTGTAGTAGGGCACTGTAGCAACACTATAGTAAAATACTATAGCAAAACAACAAAGAAGGAGTTAGCCAGAGAAACCATACGGGCGTGTGGAAATCCATAGGGGTATGTGGATTCCCTATTCCAGCCCTTTAAAAGCAGATTTCAGCACTGATTTCAGCCCTGATTTCAGCATTCTCTTCACCATATTTTCCCCAACTTGAGAGAAGGCTACAGCTAGGGTTTTGAGAGGTATTAGCTAGGGATTGGGAGAGGTTCTTTTGATCTTACATCACCCTCTGTTTGGAAGAAGGTTAGTGGGAGAGCCTTCGTCGGCACCGATCCGGCAAGGTGTATCCTAGGCCGGACAAAGGGACCTTTGGACGAGTAGAGGGCCCTCCAAAAAACCATTGTCGCAACTATCGAGGGGATTTTCTACGGATTTATTGCTTTTACATTCGATTTCATTGATTGTAATTAGCTCCATTAAGAGCTAAACCCCCTAGTGGGTACTTGGATTGTGAACCCCAGGATGTATTCGTTTCATTGAACCTTGTTATTATGCTTTCATTAATTGATGTTTTTATTGGGTTCAAATATTGAATGCATTAATTGTATGAATACTTCCTTAGAGTGACACTAGGGCTGAGAGTTCTTGTTGGTAACCTTTGTGAGTGAGTGACACACCATGAGAGTTAGACAAGGCTAGATTGGAGAGGGTTGAGAGGGTGAATCGAGATGTAGCGGAGCGCCCCCTATCCTCTACGGTGTGATTTATTCTACCTCCAATCCCTCGAGTTCTTTGCGGTCATAGTAGAGTGAATGGGCTAAGGGATGACCTTCCGCTGGGGCTTAGTTGCGAGTGCAATGGTGTGAAGCGTTGAAGTGAGTTTAACATCTACAGTTTAATTGTGGCTAGGGACCTTCTGCCCAGACCAAAGGGTTCTGTCTACATATAGGAAGAGGATTTATCACTTGGAATCCCTAGAACTCATTGCAATTCTATACGAGTGCGAGGTTGAGAGATTGATCAATTTCTCATCCAGGACATGTATAAGGTTAGGCATGGTTGACCTTAGGTTTGGGAACATATATTAAAGGATCTCCACGACTCATTAATGTATTAGTTAGGAAGCATAATAGAGGGTTTTCGCACTTTAAATGATTGTCCTAGGTGGATCAATATCTGATTACCCCATTTATATGGATTGCCTTACCCCTCCTTTACTTGTGCTCCCTCTCTTGTTTCTTTTACTTTTGTTTGCATTACATCTGGTCACACAAATCACTATTCATATTTCGCTTTATTAAGAAACAATTTAAGTACTTTTACTCCCTACTCCCTATGGATACGTGATAACTGCTTGAGTAGACATATTTTTATATACGTTTTACATGCATTGAGCATCATTTTTACCATGGTTTATGTCTCATATTGTGTATTTGGTGTTCTTTTATGCATATAGGTTGTGAATGCCTTGAAGAGTAAAAAGGAAACAAAGATAGGCTATAAAGATACAATGTTGGGAGTTCTTGTTCAATTCAAGGACCAAGATACGAGAGGAGTTCATAAACGTGGAGATGTGTGCTAACATACAAGAAGATTCAAGTCAATTCACTAGTAGGAAAGGCACAAAGGCAGTCACATCTTCATGTTCCTTCTCTTTGTGAAGATTGCAAGACCTCTCAAAGAAAAATTTTATAGCCTACCACATGGAAATAGAAGTACTGTAGCAAAATTACTATTTATGCGCCCGTGCGGAAATTCCACGCGCCTACGTAGAAATTTCTGCAGCCCACGCGGCCGCGTGGAAAATCTACACTGGCGCGTGAGGGCACGTGACAGGCGCGATTTTGGGCTTTAAATAGGCCGTTTGCCCTATTTTTGGGAGACTTTTGGCGACGGTTTTCACGAGCACTTTGAAGGCAAGGTGGCTAGGGTTTTGGAGGATATCTTTGGTGTTATTGGGGGGCATCCATCACCAACTTTGATCGATCTTCTCTCCGTCATGGCAAAGAGGGAGCCTTCGGAGACCCTAGCTTCGAGAAGGATTCTTCAAGACGTTAGGGCGACCCATCAAGGCCATCATCATGAATTTAAGGGGCTTTTTACTTCATGGTTTTCATTGCTTTTCATTTTAATAATCATTGTTTTGTAACTTGCTCCATGGAGGGCTAAACCTTAGTAGGTATTTGGGCATATGAACCCTAGGATTTATGTTTTTTTGTAATGATTTGCTTTTATGTTTCTATTAATTCGAGTTGATTTGAGTTTTTCACCTTGTATTCCCATTGCTTGCTTGTTTAATTAATCCTTGAGGTTGATTGGATTTGCATGATTTGTTACTTTGATGTGAGAGAGGTCTCCATTAGAGTTAGAATGTCAAGGTTAAAGAGGGTTGAGAGGGTGAGTCATGAGACAGTGGAGTGTCCCTCTCCCTTCCGATTGAGTGTTTCCTATCTCCGTATTCCCTAAACTCTATGCAACCATATTTGGTGTGAGGCATGAGATTGAGAGATTTCTCCGCAGGGACCTTGTAGGGCGTTAGAGATCCGTCGCCGGGAATTAGGGTTGGATCTATCCTTAGGAATCGGTTTCACTCTTAGGTGTCCCTAGAGCGTATTGCGGTCATATGGGGTGTGAGGTCTTAAGATTGAGTGATTTCCCCGCCGGGACCTTGTAGGGTACTAGTACTGGTGGCTTGGAGGCAAAGAACCGGTTGTTCTTGGATTACCTCGACTCATTAGACTCGGTTTCGAAGAATTTAGTGAATCGTGAGCTTCATGTTAGATCCTAGGGGGAACATTGCCCGGATACCTCATCTTTATTGATTGAGATGTCCTTTACTTGTTTTCTTGCTCGTTTGCTTGCTTATTAATTCTCTTTCAATTAGTTCATTTCATCATATCTATTGATTTCGACTAGATAACTAAGAATTGGTTAATACTAATACTTTCGTTCCCTGTTGATTCGACTACCCACTCACCGGGGTAATTATTACTTCGACACCCGTGCACTTGCGGTACATACACGCATATTCGGACGTGTCAATACGATAGCCACTCACATGGGATTTTATTACTTCGACAAACCCGTGCACTTGCGGGACATATGCAAGGGGCGTTGTCACCCTCTAAACCCAAGCCGCAAGCCTCTAAAAAGATGGAGAAAAGATGGAAAGAAGGATTCTAAAATCAGGCTGAATCGCGGCTTTATATAAGGCTGGAATCGGGAATCCACACGGGTGTTTGGAATTTCCACACGCCTGTGTGAATTCTGTAAAAGTTGGGTTTTCAGCGGCATGCGAATAGTAACTACTACAGTAAATTTCTACATTGATTCTCTACAGTGCTCTACCAAAATACACCCGAATCCACACTTTTAATCGAAGAAACACAAATAGGCACACGTCTACGCTTTAGATTGCGTTGCATCTTTAAGTAAAAGCACATTTGGCGGGAATCTTGCTAGACTTACACAGTCAGAACACATGAGTATGACTGCCTTTGTGTCCCTCCAATTTACATATTCCATCAAGTATAATGGAGGTTGGCACACACTCATATACCTTCGAGCACAACTTGCATCTTCTCGTGTGTCCACTTCAAGATTTCATCAACATAATACATTTACAATCTACCAAGGCTCCTTTCTTCTCTATTTGGCTCCACAATTATATATGCGCAAAAGAACACAAAAACACACATATTAGCGATAAAATCTAATAAAAGTAATGCTCATCATAGGAAAAGAATACTTCATATTCTTAGTACAGAAGTACTTTTTAGCTGCTCATTCTGTTCTGCCATGTTATCACACCCTTCACCTTTTATTTCAGCTTTATTTGAATCTTCTTGCACAGGTTCTTTCCCCTTCTATGAATTCTTCATTCAATGTCTCAATTTCCTTCAACCAATGTCCAAGGGTTTCCTCGGGTCATAACCTGGAACTATAACTAAAGAGAAGAAAACAAATCGGAATGATGGAAGAATAAGAAAATGTGAAATAGAATAAATGATGAATAGCTAGAATAGCAAAGTGCAAAGTGTTTCCAAAAACGCCTATTCCCCTTCAATGGTGCCAAAAACTTTGACACTCCCTTTGCGTGTATACCATAAGTGCACGGGTTGTCGAAGTAATAAAAAGTACCTTAGTGAGTGGGCGTTGTATCCACAGGAAATAGTCATCAAAAATACAAGAATTGCTATTTAACTATGGTGAAGATGGATCAATAGTGGTACGAACAATATCAATGATAAAAGAAAAGGAAAATAAAGAAAAACATGAAAGAAAGACACAATAAAATGAGAGGAAAGACAATCGATAGAAAGTATGGCACTCGGACATTGCACACCCTAGGACTATTGCTTTAAGTGCAAGGTCAATAATTATGTCTTCCAACTGATGTCAAATAAGTTGTGGAAATCTTTAAACACATCGCCCCAAACCTAAGGTCAAATGTGACTAACCCTACAGTATGCCTCGGCAGAGAAATCGCTCAATCTTAACACCTGACATTGTGCAAGGTTGCAAGAAGCACAAGGGACTCCATGTGATAAACACTATTCCCTAATCTAGATCTAACCCTTTGGTTGTGCGAAGACCCCTAGGCACAATTAAGCCCCAGTACTAAGGATTACTTCAATTCTTCACTCTATCACTTACACAACTAAGCCCCAACAGAGTTCCTTTCTTAGCACTTCAATCTATTTTTGACCGCAAAAAAACTCTTAGAACACAAAGGAAGGATA
Organism: Dioscorea cayenensis subsp. rotundata; assembly: GCF_009730915.1. Classification (NCBI taxonomy): domain Eukaryota; kingdom Viridiplantae; phylum Streptophyta; class Magnoliopsida; order Dioscoreales; family Dioscoreaceae; genus Dioscorea; species Dioscorea cayenensis. The sequence goes on from NC_052490.1 coordinate 13,001,346, forward strand.
AATCACACTGAAGGGAAAGAGGGATGTTCCACTACCTCTCCGATCACCCTCTCAACCCTCTCCAACCTAGCTTTTATCTAACTCTCATGGTGTGTCACTCATCCATAAGAATTACCAACATGGATTCTCAACCTTAGTATCACTATAAGGGAAAAATCAACTCAACAAGCATTCAAGATTAGAACTCAATTAGAACATCAATTAAAGAAAAACATAATAAAAAGGTCAATGAGACAAAAATCATCCTACGGTTTACAAGTCTAACAACCCACTAGGGGTTTTGCTCGCCATGGAGCAAGATACAATCAATAATGAAATCAAAAGTAAAAACATGCAATCTATGAGTAAAATCCCCTTGTAGTCCATATCGATGGTCTTGTGAAATAGCCTTGTCTTCTCCAAAGGTTCCCTAATCAAGCTTAGGGCACACCTTGCCGAATCGATGCCGACGAAAGCTCCCCCAATAACTATCTTCCGAAGGAATGGGATGTTTAAGGCCGTAGAACCACTCCAAAAACCTTGCCAAAGCTTCTCCAGGCCGTAGCCATGCGCACCTCCATAGATGGGCAAAAGATGGAAGAAAGATAGGCAAAGGATCCCCCAAAACAGCTAAAATAGTGACTTAATATGGCTAGAATCGGGCATACACTCGGGCGTGTGGAAATTATACACGTCCTTGTGAATCTCCAGGAAACCTATTTTTCTCAGGGTCCAGTAAACAACAAGTACTACTATTTTTTTACTATATTAGACTTCTACGAGTGCTCCACCAAAATGATCCTCGAATCGAGAATTTTTTTATCGAGGCCACATGAACGGGCACACATCCATGCGGTGGATCGCGTTTCATCTTTAATAAATGTCACATTGATGAAGGTCTTGCTAGTGTTGCATAAGTCATAACACATGAGCATGACTTTCTTTGTGGCCCTCTAATTTCCATGTTCACTCAAACACAACAGAGGTTGGCACACACTCTCATGTCTTTGAGCACAACTTGTGTCTTCACGTGTGTGCACTCCAAGATTTCATCAACAATGTGCATCCACGATCTACTTTTGGCTCCTTTTTTTCCGCAATTGTCTCCACAACCCTATTTGCACAAAAAGTAACACAAATAAACATATATGAGTGATAAAAATCTGAGAAAAGTAATGCTCAATGTAAGAAAAGAATACTTCGCATTACCAATACATAAGCACTTATCGTGCACTGGACTTTGATTCAATTGCAAGACTCGATCATTATATCTCCTAACCGATGTTTAATGAGTCATGGAAATACCTAAACACACCTGTCCCAAACCTAAGGTTAACTCGTCACTAACCCTACACTATACCCAGGTGAAAAGGAATGCTCTCGACGCCTCAAACTTGTAGGATTGCTGATTGCTTTCCTGCAAGTGTACGGGATCACCAAGTAATACCCCTCATGCGAGCAAGAGGGGGTCGTATTCCCAAGGGCCCGAGAAGCTACTCTTACTTCCTCTTCGCTATGTTGTTTAACCTCCAAGTTTGAATGTGATAGTGATAAAACAAATAAACAAGTAAAATGAAAATAAAATGCTAACAATGAAGGCAAGATACGGGGGATAATAAAGGAAAGAAAGCGGTCGCGGATGAGGATCCTCTCAGGGGCTACTAAAGTGTGCAGGATGCCAGAAGTAACATGCAAATGGCTAGTTGGACCGAGAAAACCCTAGATTAGGTCAACCCGATGCTCACGGCAATTCACCCCTAATCCGGTACGAGTATTGGATACGGAATCTCTTCAACCCAAATCCTCCTACGATTGCAATGGGAAAGGTGGTTTTCTCAAATTAGGGTTAGAATACAAGCTAATACTTAACCCTAGAATTGGAGCGGTATAAATACCCGATGGTCACGGCATATTTATACATGTTTTCCTTCCAAGCTTGGTGAGTCTAACACTAGGGCAATGGTCATGCAACCTAGCATTACCTAAGAATTGATACACAGAGTTCTCATGCATACCAAAGCATTCAAATCCACCAAGCAAGGATCACAAGCAAGCTAAAATACAATAGAAAGAACCAAGCATCCATACAAGCACAAGTTCACCCCCAAGGTTCACCTACATCCGGTGACCTTAGGGTTTAGTTGTTCATAGTTATCAAATAAAACAAGAAATCCATGCAAACAACCAAACAAAACATAAGAAACACTCCCTCAAAGAATGAAGGCCGGAGAAGCTTCCAATGATTTGGGATCATGTAATTAATGATTTCCACGACTCATTGTTGCATCAAGTAGGAAGTATAATAAAGGGTTCTTGTACTTGAAATGATTGTCCTAGGCGGATCAATATCCGTGTACCCCATCGTTTATGAGTAGAGGATGACAAGTATTCTTAATCATCTTCTACTCATTTATTCTCCTCCTTCTGAGAGCTTTGATCACCTGCTATACTAATTTTTCACCATTGTATTCTACTCATTGACTAAACTTGGTGGTGTCGCACTTAGAAACCTCATCATTGAAAGTGCTAGGCACGGAGTTGATCCATCAAGGGGGTTAATGTATCATGCGCTTGGAGTGAGGCCAAAAAATCTTGCATGAAGAAGGACAATTTAGGATTATAGCAGTTCTTATGCAAGCCTACCCAAGCCTGGAAAATTCTGATATTTATTTACAATTTTTTTGAATTTATATTGCTTGTTGAAATTTATATTTGGTCTCAACAGTATCTGTTTATGCATTATGACTTCCTTGTGATCTCTATAGCACTAGTTTGTAGAATTTTCACTGTATATGGTTGTTTGCCCGCAAGTGTACGGGGTCACCAAGTAATACCCTGTGAGTGACACAGGGGTCATATTCCACCGGGCCAAGGAGCTCCTATTACTCCTTCATCACTTACTTTCTAACCATAAAACTTAAACATGGTATTTCACTCTAATACATGCAACAATACTAATAAATCACAAGTATAACAATTCCAAGGCAAGCAAGAAATCACAAGAGCAATGATGATGATAAATAGGCCTAGGGATGAGGATCCCCATGAGTGGTCATCATGATATATGGATGCATAAGAACAACATGGCAAGGGTGATTTAGACCAATGGATCTCAAAATTAGTTCAACCCCAATCTCTCGACGGTTAAATCCTAATCCCTTATGAATAATGACAAGGATCTCTCCCTAATCACATTCCTATGATTGCATTAAGCGAAGAAAGATCAAGCAATAAGGATACACTTAAATTAAGTCCATTCTTATAATTCGGAGGGCCTACCAACATCCAAATTTCATGGCATGTCGATACAAGAATACCCCTTCTAGCTCATTAATGATCTAGTACATGCGAGTAGGTCACATCTACACGTACAACTTAATAAAGAACTAAGGATCTCTCCATTTTATAGTACTAGACATGAAGAACAATGTGCCAAACTATAGAGCATGAATGTATCTGTGGAGGGGATTCACCAAATGAGTAGCCTTCAGCGTATTTGTTGCCTCAGTAGGTGATAAGGAATTCCAATATTTGCTTGCACTCATGCCAAATGGATAATTAATGCGGGCCGATTAAGCAACGACGCGCTAGTGAACTCATCATCATAGATTCCCATGTATTTTGCAAACTCCATGGGGTTCATTTCATGAATTTTTCCAAAAGCTTGGAACCTAATGGCACCTTGTCGTCGAATGAGAACACTCCTCTCATCTTGCTTCGCCTCAAATGTGCTCAACACCTCCAATGTGAGTTGGCAAAAAGTAGGTTCATCGATTGAAAATAATTCCGTCCAACCATTTTGAGCAAATAAATCTTTTACTTGCACATCCCACCCGAGTTCTCCAAAGACATTCCAATCAATATGCCAAAAAGTACCAAATGGTTTTGGTCTTTAAATTTTTCATAGCGAGACTTGTGAAGATAACAAGAGAAACGGGGTTGTTCGGGGATGTGAGAGTCGTTCCTCGGTAGTTTAGAAGCGAGTTTCTTGACGTGTGCCATTCCTACATCAATAATTATTCAAGTATGAATTAAAGGAATCCAAGAGGGTGCATAATGTGGCATGAAAAAAGATAAAAAAACATGATGAAACTGAAGAGAATAGGATCCATCTGAGACATATGGAGCCCGTATGGATACTATTCAACTTGCAAGAGGTTCCCATCAATCATGACTTCAAAACATTTGTACATATTTTCAAGGAAATTCATAGACATGATGTTATACCACACAATACAAGGTAAAAGCTTGAAACAATCCACACAAAAACTCAAGAAAGCAAGAAGAAAAGAATAGAATAAATTTTTCTCATCAAGTTTCTTACCAACAAAAGCTCGAGAGCACTTGAGTTTAGCTTGAAGAAGAACACTAGATCTACTTCGCAAGGAGATGAGGAGATGATTTTGAACAAGAAATGGTGAGATTTAGCCATGGTTTTATGGATAATGAAGGTTAGGTTTTGTTTAGAGAAGAAGAAGAATGAATAAAGAGAAGGTGGCAATGTTTTCATGAAAATCTAGACCCCAAACGGCCTCACTGAGGTCCTCATTGAGGCCGTTTGGAGTAAGCCAAAGTTTCTGGAATTTCCACATGGCCTCAATGAGCACCTCATTGAGGCTGTTTTGCACAAGCCAAACTTTCTCGAATTTCCAAACGGCCTCAATGAGCTCCTCATTGAAGCCGTTTGGACTTAAAATCATGCATTCAGGCTTTGATTGCTTCTCCAAACACATGGGCATGGCTACAAGTTGTTCTAAAATCATCACCAACATAAAATAATGGTTCAAAATTTTGATCTAATGCATGAAATGATAGCCCAAACAAGTACCGCTCAACAATAAAAATAAGTAAACAACCACATGGACAATGATCATGATACACAAAATAATGAGAGCATGGACTTATTCAAATTAATAACTCCATGATAATACGAAAAATAACAAGACCATGAACACAAAGAATGCACAAACATCAAAATAAACCCCCGAATGCTTAGGTTGCCTCCCAAGAAGTGCTTGTTTAATGTCACGAGCCTGACGTACCTTTTCACTTACCTCACGGGGGTTCGAATAATTTGAAATTTCCCCCGGTCATCTTCGAATTGTTGGTGTTTCTTCCCGATAAACTCAAGCACATCAATGTATGAATTTCACATTCTTCATGAATGAAGGGAGGTGAAGATTGTACCTTCTTTTCTTGAGGTGTTGGATGAGAATGAGTGATACCTTTCTTCTTTTTTCCCAGGACCTCCCTCCAAATTTTCTTTAACATTGAATCTTTCTTTTCTTTCTCTTTGGTATTGGTACACATAACCTTCTCCTTTGGTTTCTTCAAATTAGAACTTGGAAGGGGAGAGTGAGGTTCTTCTTGATCTTCATTTCCTAGCTCTCCTAAGTACTCATCCAATGGATTCAATGAAAGTACCTCCTGCACACAATCAAAAATTAAAAGATCAGTTTCATCAACAAAATAAAGCATGTCATCATGGTCTAAGGAGTGTTTCATGGCCGCCGGTACAGTGTACATTGGTTCTTCTTCTCCAACCCTTAATGTTAATTTTCCTCCTTTAAGGTTAATTAGGGCACCGGAGGTACTGAGGAATGGCCGACAAAGAATCAATGGTGTCTCCACATCTTCATCAATATCCATGATGACAAAATCCACAGTGAATACAAATTTGTCCACCCGGACAATCACATCCTCCACAATCCCACAAGGCTTCCTTGTTGATCGATCCGCCAATTGTAAAATCATTTTCGTGGGTCTAAGTTCATTGATAAGTGCTTGTGCGATATGAATGCGAAGCATTATTTCCTTATGTTGAGCATTACTTTCCTCGGGTTTTTACACTAATATGTGTGTTTTTATGTTATTTTTATGCAGGTAGGGTTGTGAGGCCGAGTATGAAGAAAATAGGCCAATGTGGATCATAATGCACCAATTTTGGAGGAAATCTTGCTAAGATTCAAACGCGAACACATAGGTCAGGTGTGAGATGCTAGAGTGTGTGCCAACCTCCTTGTATTCAAGTGGGCACATCCATTTGGAGGGGCACAAAGGCAGTCACATTCGAGCATTCCAACTTATGCACATAGAACAAGAGCTCCACCAACGTGTACACCATTGAAGAAGCAAGTGATCCACAACGTGAACGTGTGCCCGTTTGCATTACCCCTATGAAAGTATGGAATTCGGGAGTATTTCTGGCAGAGTACTGTAGCAGGTTAATGCAGTAAATCATTGTAGAAAATTACTGTAGCAGTTATTGTTCATAGCCGGCCAAAAATCACAGAAACAGAGAATCCACACGGGCGTGTGGAAATTATCCACGGCCGTGTTGAAATTCCACACGGGCGCGTGTACCGTCCACGCCCGTGTAGTCGCTCGATTCGACCCTATTTAAAGCCCGATTCAGCCCTCGATTTTTGGCATTCTTTTCTCCATCTTTTCCCCAACTTGTGAGAGGGCTTCGGCTAGGGGTTTCGAGGGGTATTGGCCAAGGTTTTTGGAGAGGTTCTATGGCTCGACATCCTGATTCCATTAGGAAGAAGGTTGGTAGGGGAGCTTCGATCGAGGCGTATCCTATACCGGATGAAGGAATCCTTGGACGACGAGTAGAGAACTTTCCACAAGGCCATCGACACGACCATCGAGGGGGTTTCTTTATGGATTCATTGCTTTTACATTCGATTTCTTTGATTGTACTTAGCTCCATGGAGAGCTAAACCCCTAGTGGGTACTTGGGTGATTGTGAACCCTAGGATGTATTCGTTTCATTGAACTTCTTTATTATGCTTTTAATAAATTGATACTTATTGTGAGTTCCAACCTTGAATACTTGATTGTATGAACATTTCCCCTAGAGTGACACTAGGGTTGAGAGTTCTTGTTGGTAACCTTGTGAGTGAGTGACACACCACGAGCATTAGACAAAGCTAGGTTGGAGAGGGTTGAGAGGGTGAGTCGAGAGAGTGCAGGGAGCGTCCCCTTTCCCCTCCAACGTGATAGATTCTACCTCCGTTCCTCGAGTTCTTTGCGGCCATAATAGAGTGAATGGTCTAAGGGATGAACCTCCGCTGGGGCCTAGTTGCGCGTGCAATGGAGTGAAGCGTTGAGATGATCTTAGTATCTAGGGCTTAATTGTGGCTAGGGACCTTCCGCCTGGACCTAAGGGTTAGGTCTAAATCTAGGAAGAGATTTATCACTTGGAATTCCTAGAGCTCATTGCAACTCTATGCGAGTGCGAGGTGTTGAGATTGTTCGATTTCTCCTCCGGGACATGTATAGAGTTAGGCATAGTTCACCTTAGATTTGGGACTATGTATGTAAGGATTTCCACTACTCACCATTGCATTGATTAGGAAGCATATGTAGAGTTCTTGCACTTGAAGCGATTATCCCTAGGTGAAGGATCATCCGAGTACCCCATCTTTATCGATTGCCTTGCCTCCTCCTTACTTTTGCTCTCTTACTTGTTGCTTTTAATTTTGGAGAATTGAATCATT
>NC_052490.1:13009829-13100946 GCF_009730915.1 Dioscorea cayenensis subsp. rotundata
TTTTCAATAAAAACCCAATCATATGTTTCTTTTGAATACCTACTATATTTTAATCAAAACACTAATCTATGATTTCTTTTAGAAATGTCTCTTATCTTTCAATTAAAACAAGAATCATATGTTTCTTTTCTTAATGTCTCAATTTATGGAGTTTTGGATAAAACTTTAACTATGTTTATTTTCGGAATGTCTCTATTTTTCAATAAAATATAATCTTTTTTTTTTTTTCGGAATGTCTCAACTTTTAAATCAAACCATTAATTTTATATTTCTTTCGAATTGTCCTATTTTTAGTTTTGAATCATTATTCTAATGTGTTTTTCTTTTCTAAATGTCTCTTTTTTAAATCAAAATCCTAACCCTATATTTTATTTTGGAAATCTCTGCTAATTTTTAATCAAAACCCTAATCCTATATTTTATTTTTGTAATGCCTTCTATTTTTTTTAATGAAAACCCTAATCTTATGTTTTCTTTTAAGAATGTCGGCTATTTTTTATTCAAAACCCTAATTCTATGTTTTCTTCTCTTAATGTCTCCTATTAATCAGTTTTGAATCAAAACCCTAACCTATGTTTTCTTATAGTAATGTCTCATATTTTTTAATCAAAAACCCAATCCTTTCTTTTCTTTTCAGAATGTCTGCTATTTTTTAATTAAAACCCTAATCCTATATTTTTTTTCAGAATATGTCCTATTTAGTTTTGAATAAACTATCCTTTGTTTCTTTGAATGTCTTATTTTTAATCAAACCCTAATCCTATCTTCGTTTGGAATCTCCTTTTTTCTTTCATAGCCTCTATTTTTATAAATATCCTAATACTATGTTTTTTTTGTAATGTCTTTTCCCATATTTTTTTGAGAATATTTATTTTGAATCAAAACAATATCATATTTTGTTTACTTAATGTCTCATATTTTTTTCACCAAAACCCTAATGTTATCTTTTCTCTTTGGAATGTCTACTATTTTTGAATCAAAGAAATAATTTTATATTCACTTTTTGTAATGTCTTATATTTTTCAATCAAAACATTAATCCTATATTTTCTTTTAGATAGCTCTATTTTTGAATAAAACCTTTGTTTCCTTTTGTGTCTTTTTTAAATATGAACCTAATCATATTTTCTTTTGAAATATCTACTTTTTTTAATTGAAATCCTAATCCTATGTTTTCCTTTTGATATGACTGATATTTTTCAATCAAAACCCTAATCCTATGTTTTCTTCTGGGAATGTCGGCTATTTTGAATCAAAACCATAATCCCATGTTCTCTTATACTAATGTCTCATAATTTTCAATCAAAACAAAAATTCTATGTTTTCTTTTTAGAATGACTCCAATATTTGAATAAAAAATCTAATCCTTTCTTTTTTAGTATCACTATTTTTTAATCAAACCCTTAATCCTATATTTTCTTTTGGGAATGTTTGCTATTTTTTAAACAAAACACTAATCCTATGTTTGCTTGTAGTAACATCTCATATTTTTAATGAAAACCCTAGTCTTAAGTTTTTTTTGGAATGTCTACTATTTCTTTTGTAGATCAAGCAATAATCTATGTGTTTTCTTATGATAATGTCTCCTATCACACAAAACAAAAATCGCTGTTTCATAGTAAGGTCATATGCCATGTTTCCAATCTTTGAAAGACCTTCAATACTATGTTTTCATTTGCGAATGCCTACTCTATATTTGAATGACTCATGATCCCATGTCGACTGGAGTCTATGTCAGCTACTCGATAAACCACAATCAGCGTGTATAACTCTGATGCTCATTTACTTTAGACACTGAGACCTAATCTATCTGTCTTAGGAGTCTATGCTGATTTTTAATCAAAACCTGCAATCCTATATAGCGTGCCTCCTATACTGCGAATCAAAATTCTAATCCTATGTTTTCTTTCGAAATCCTATGATTTTGTAATCATAACTAATCTTCTATTCTCTTTTGATAATGTCTACTACTTTGTAATCAAAACAATAATTATATGCTTCTTTTCGTAATGTACCATATTTTTTAATTAAAACTCTAATCGTAAGTTTTTTTTTGGAATATCTCCTATTTTTCAAATCAACAGCCTAATCTTATGTTTTCCTCTTCGAATGCTTGTTGTTTTTGAATTAAAACAATAATTATTTATTTTTTTTCCGTAATGTCTTTTATTTTTCAATCAAAGTCTTAATCCTTTGTTTTTTTTTTTAAATGTCTCTTATTTTTTAATCAAAACACTAATCTTATGTTTTTTGTTCTGTGAAAAATAATCTTTTCTTTTCATAATGTCTCGTATTTTACTCAAAACCTAATCCTAAGTTTTTTTTTTTTTTAATTCCTCCACTTTTTTAATCAAAACCGTAATCTTATGTTTTTTTTCAAATGTCTCATATTTTCAATCAAAATCCTAATCCTATCTTTTCTTATTGTAATGTCTACTATTTCTCATTCAAAAGCTAATCCAATGTTTTCTTATATTATTGTGTCTCCGAGTCAATCAAAATACTAATCCTATGTTTTCTTTTCCGAATGTCTACTATTTTCAAATCAAAACCGTAATCTTATGTTTTCTTATAGTAATGTCTCCTATTTTTTAATCAAAACCCAAATCCTAGTTTTCTTTGATGAATATCTGCTATATTTGAATCAAAACCCTAATTCTATGTTTTTCTTTTCGGAATATCTGCTATCAAAACATTAATCCTATAGGTATCTATTTTTCAATACACAAACCTCTCTTTTTCTTTTGGATGTTTTGATTAATCAAAACCCTAATCCTTTGCTTTATTTTCATAATGTCTCCTATTTTAGATAAATCCCTAATTTCATGAAGCTAATCCGTAAAGAAAATATCGATTAGGGTTTTTCATTCAAATATCGGACAATCGAAAGGAAAAGAAAAAGATAAATTTTTTGATTAAAAAATAGTAGGCATTTCGAAAAGAAAACATACGATTAATGTTTTGATTAAAAAATTGACACATCCCGAAAACAAAACACAGGATTAACGTTTTGATTTTAAAATTGGTGCCATTCCAAAAATAAAAGATATGGATTAAGATTTTGATTAAAAAATATGAGACATTCTAAAAAGAAAACAAAGGATTAGGATTTTGATTCAAAACTAAAAAATATGACACATTCTCAAAAGAAAATATAGGATTAGGGGTTTGATTGGAAAATAGCAGATACTCCTAAAAGAAAAGAAAGAATTAGGTTTTGACTGAAAAATACGAGATATTGAGAAAGGAAAGCATAGGTTAGTGTTTTGATCCAAAACTAATAAATATTAGACATTTCAAAAAGAAAACATTAGATTAAGATTTTTATTGAAAGATTGGAGACATTTCTAAAAGAAAACATAGGATTAGGGTTCTGATTCAAATATTGGAGGCATTCTAAAAAGAAAGACATAGGATTAGATTTTGATTGAAGAATATGAGACATTACTAAAAGAAAACATATGATTATTATTTTGATTAAAAATAGCGAGACATTTCACATAAAATTAAGGTTTTGATTAAAAATGGGAGGTTTCACTTAGGATCGGGGGTATTTTGTTCAAACTAGAGACATTCCAAGAAGAAATAATAGGATTACTTTTTGATAGAAAAGCAGAAATTTAGGTGACATTCAAAACATAGGGTAGAGATTCCCAAAGCCACAAATAGGATTATGGGTTTCGATTATGAGTTATTCCAAAAGAAAAACAAAGGGTTAGTGTTTTTGATTCAAAAACTAAAAAATATGACATATTTTGAAAAGAAAACATAGGATTAGAGTTTTGAAGAAAAATACCAGACATTCTGAAAAGAAAAGAAAGGATTAGGTTTTTGATTTAAATATAGGAGATATTTCTATATATATAGGATTAGGATTTTTGATCGAGGAGAGATTCTTGCAAAACATAGGATTTAGATTTTGAATGAAAAGTAGCAGACATTATTATAAGAAAACATAGGGCTAGGGTTTTGATTCAGAAATATTAGACATTTCAAAAAGAAAACATAGGATTGGGGTTTTTATTCAAAAATTGTAGACATTCCTAAAAAAAAACATACGATTACTGTTTTGATTGAAAAATATTAGACATTAAAAAAAAACATAAGATTAGGGTTTTAATTGAAAAATAAAAGACAATACTATAAGAAAATATACTATTAGGGTTTTGATTAAAGACAAAAAATAAGGGACATTGCAAAAACAAAACATGTCTTTAGGGTTTTGATTTAAAAATAGCAGACATTTCCAAAATTAATGATTCAAAAATAGTAGATATTTGACAAGATCCCCTTGCGTATATCCCGCAAGTACACGGGTTTGTCGAAGTAATAATCCTGGATGAGCGGGTATCGAATCCACAGTGAATAGGGAATAAAAATACTTAATTCGATTCTTAGCTATGTGAAAGATCAATGATGATAAGTGTGACAATGATTCAATTCTCAACAATAAAAGCAACAAGTAAGAGAGCAAAAGTAGAGAAGGGGGTAAGGCAATCGATAAAAATGGGTACCCGGATAATGCTCCGCATAGTATAATTGTTTCAAGTGCAAGAACCCTCTATTATACTTCCTAATCAATGCAATGGTGAGTTGTGGAAATCCTTAATTACATAGTCCCAAATCTAAGGTCAACTATGCCTAACTCTATACATGTCCCGGAGGAGAAATCGAACAATCTCAACACCTGGCACTCGCATAGAGTTGCAATGAGCTCTAGGGATTCCTAGTGATAATTCTCTTCCTAATTATAGACCTAACACTCTAGTTCAGGTGGAAGGTCCCTAACCACAATTGAGCCCTAGATACTAAGATCACCTCAACGTTTCACTCCGTTGCACGCGCAACTAAGCCCTAGCGGAATTTCATCCCTTAGACCATTCACTCTATTACGGCCGCAAAGAACTCGAGGAACAGAGGTAGAATCTATCACGTCAGAAGAGAAAGGGAACGATCCTATAACTCTCGACTCACCCTCTCAATCCTCTCCCGACCTAGCTTTTTGTCTAATGCTCGTGGTGTGTCACTCACTCACAAGGTTACCAAGCAAGAACTCTCAACCCTAGTGTCACTCTCGAGGGAAATGTTCATACAATCAAGCATTGAAGGTTGGAACTCACAATAAACATCAATTTTTGAAAGCATAATAAAGAGATTCAATGTAACAAATACATCCTAGGGTTCACAAATACCCAAGTACCCACTAAGGGTTTAGCTCTCCATGGAGTTAAGTACAATCAAAGAAATAGAACGTAAAAGCAATGAATCCATAAAGAAACCCCTCGATAGTCGTGTCGATGGTCTTGTGGAGAGTCCTCTACTCAGTCGCAAAGGATCCTTTATGCGGCCTTGCATACACCTTGCCGGGATAAGTCTTGATGAAAACTCTCCCAATAACCTTCTTCCAAATGACGAGCTGATATCGAGACCCTTAGAACCTCTAAAAACCCTAGCCAATACCCCTAAAAACCCCTAGCAGAGCCCTCTCTCAAGTTGGGAAAAATATGAAGAAAATAATACTAAAATCGAGGGGCTGATTCGACTTTAAATAGGGCTGGAATCGGGGCGACTACACGGGCGTGGATGCTTCACGCGCCCGGTGCACTCCACATGGGGCGTGGATAATTTCCGGACACCCGTGTGGATTCTCCGAACTCGAGTTATCTCGGCCAGTGTGAGCAGTGCATCCATCACGCCCTTGTGTCTTCTGGGATGGAGAGAACTCCTCTGCAGAGATCGCCTGGCGTCGGCAATTACCTGCCACGTGCGTGGTTCACAATGTCGCCCTACGGGGAGTCCACGCCCTGCGATCTCGGGATAATCCGCCCAACTCTGCGGAATTCACACGCCCGTGCGGAAAGTACAGACGGGCATGTGAGAGTCGCATGGTCGTTCACAAGGCGCACCCTGCACACCGACTTCTCTGGATGAGCTTAGTAATACAAATCCACAGGCGCATGGAAATTCCACAAGGCCGTGTGTCTTCACTGGATGCCTTAGAGAAACCTGCAGGCTCTACAAAAAGTTTCTGAATATGTTCACACAGTCAGAGCCTACCTAATATGAAAGTTTCACCAATAAAAAACATGGAATAAAGCTCAAATGACATAACTTCGCCAATTCCACATGAAAACACGCAATTAATATTCAAAGTTCACAAGAAAATCTCAGCACAAGCATCTAAAAAATTAAGACACCAACACTTAACAATTTATTCATGCAAAACACTACATTATTCAACTAAGAAAAACAGTAACCACTTGGGTTGCCTCCCAAAGAAGTGCTTGTTTAATGACACTAAGCTTGACGTACCTTGTCTTACCTCACGTGGGGTTCATGAATGAAAGTTGCCCTCTTACCCATGTCTTGAAAGCATGATGTGCAAAGTCTCTTGAGGGTAGAAGGTGAATTATCGGGCTTCGGACCACCTAACAATGATTCATCCAACTTCTTCGGTTCACGTACGTCTCCAACAGCCTTGGAGTGTTTCCGGTGGTGTCTCCTAGCCTTTTTCATTTTCTGGAGCACTTTCTTCAAGATCCCCGGGGTTGATGGTACTTCTTCTGTCGAACCAAGCATCATTACTTCTTCATAATCCTCCTCATGGTCAAACAAACCTTTATACAGATCCGGATTGAACATCTCCTGCATGTATTCATCAACAATCTCATCAGTAGTGTCTAGAAAATATAAAGTATCATCGAAATTGAGAGAATGCCGCATGGCCTCAGCAAGGCGGTATGTGAGCTTGTCATCTCCAACTCTCAATGTGAGCTCTCCGCTGTCCATGTCAATCAATGCTTTGGAAGTCCGCAAGAACGGTCTCCCAAGTATCAAAGGTACATCCGCATCCTCATCAATGTCTAGCACTACAAAGTCAATCGAAAAAATGTACTTGTCCACCTTGACAAGCACGTCCTCCATGATGCCTCTCGGATGTCGCACTGTTCGGTCCGCTAGTTGTAAAGTCATCCGAGTAGGCCTAGGCTTGGCCAAACATAGCTTTTGAAAGAAAGTGTATGGCATGACGTTGATACTAGCCCCTGAGTCCGCCAATGCCATTTCCTCACCAAGATTGCCAATATTACACGGAATGTTGAAGCTTCTCGTGTCTCTCTTCTTGTTCGGCATGTTCTTTTGCAATACCGCCGAGCATGAAGCATCTAAAATCACTGGAGCACTCTCCTCCAACTTCCTTTTGTTGGTCAACAAGTATTTCAAGAACTTCGCATACTTAGGCATTTGGGCCAATGCCTCAACAAAAGGAATATTAATGTGGAGTTGCTTGAACAAACTTAGGAACTTCTTGTATTGTTCATCCCCTTGGTCATTTTTCAATCTTGAGGGATAAGGGATTCTTGGCTTGAAAGGTGGGGGTGCCACCTCTTTCTTTTTGCTTGTTCCCTCTTCTACCTCTATAACCTCGGGTGCGTATTCTTTTGACTTCTCACTCGGAAGCCTACCTTCAACCGCACAACCACTTCTCAAAGTGATTTTCTTCACATGCTCTCTAGGATTGGTCTCAGTATTGCTCGGCAAGCTTCCATGTGGCCTTTCAGAGAAAGACTTCGCAATTTGCCCCACTTGATTTTCAAGATTATGCAAGGAAGCGGTGTGGTTTCGAAGTATAGCCTCGACTGATTCAAACCTTGTATTTGCAGATTGCACAAATCTACCCAAGTGCTTCTCTAAGTTAGTCATTTGGGTTTCCAAACCTGAGACTCTGCTTTCCACCTGAGGGGCTTGTTGTTATTGTTGGAAACCCGGTGGCCCCATGGCCTTTTGTGAATCTTGATTACTCCATGAGAAATTGGGATGATTCTTACAACCTGAATTGTAGGTATTACTATATAGGTTTCCTTGAGGTCTCATGCCATTACCTACAAAATCAACGTTCTCCCCCGAACAACCATCACCAATAGAAATCGGGCAATCGGAGGGAGCATGTCCTCCACCACACCCGTTGCAATTAGTCATGGCCGCCACTTTATTTGAAGTTAGAAGATCTAACTTCTTTCTCAAATTCTCCACTTGAGCCACCAATGAAGTTACCGCATCTATCTCATGGAGACCGGCCACTTTCTTTTTCTCCCTAGCATTCCATTGGTAGCTATTTAACCCTATTTCTTCAATCAATTGACGGGCCTCATCGGGGGTCTTGCTACCTAAGGTACCTCCTGGCGCCGCATCGAAGAGTTGCCTTGTTCTTGGGTTCAAACCATTGTAAAAGGTTTGAACAATCATCCACTCCGAGAATCCGTGTTGCGGGCACTTTCTCAGGAGCTCCTTGAATCTTTCCCATGTCTCAAATAGAGACTCCAATTCCAACTGAACAAAGGATGAGATCTCGTTCCTAAGCTTTGCTGATTTTCTGGGAGAGAAATAACTAGCTAGAAAAGCTTCCACCATCTCCTCCCACGTGGTAATTGACGCTCTAGGTAACGAGTGTAGCCACTGCTTCGCTATTTCTTTTAGGGAAAATGGGAAGGCTCTCAATTTGATGGCATCATCCGTCACTCCATTTATCTTCAGCATATCACACACCTCGAGAAAACTCTCTATATGACTGTTTGGATCCTCATCGGCCAAACCGTTGAACTGTGCGGATTGCTGCAACATGTGGATGAATGCCAGCTTCAACTCAAAGTTTTGAGCTGTAATCGGGGGAAGCACAATACTCGATTGTGTCCCCAACATTGAAGGTCTGGTATAATCGGATAATGTTCGTTGTTGCTCATTCTGTTCTGCCATGGTTTCAGATCGTTCAACTTCCAAATTAGTAAGAATAGACTGTTCTTGTACAGGCTCTTTCCCTTTTCTTCTAAGTGTACGTTCAAGCTCAGGATCTCCTTCAATCAATGATGAAGGATTCCCTCGGGTCATAACCTGGAGCTGCACCCAAAAAGAAAGAAAAAGAAATCAGAACGATGATAGAATAAGAAGATATGAAATAAAATATATGGTGAAATAGCTAAGAAAACAAAGTGTAAAGTATCTCTAAACGCCTATTCCCCGGCAACGGCGCCAAAAACTTGACAAGATCCCCTTGCGTATATCCCACAAGTGCACGGGTTTGTCGAAGTAATAATCCCGAATGAGCGGGTATCGAATCCATATGGAATAGGGAATAAAAATACTTAATTCGATTCTTAGCTATGTGAAAGATCAATGATGATAAGTGTGATAATGATTCAATTCTCAACAATAAAAGCAACAAGTAAGAGAGCAGAAGTAGAGAAGAGGGTAAGGAAATTGATAAAGATGGGGTACCCGGATAATGCTCCGCCTAGAATAATTGTTTCAAGTGCAAGAACCCTCTATTATGCTTCCTAATCAATGCAATGGTGAGTCATGGAAATCCTTTAATTACATAGTCCCAAATCTAAGGTCAACTATGCCCTAACTCTATACATGTCCCGGAGAAGAAATCGAACAATCTCAACACCTCGAACTCGCATAGAGTTGCAATGAGCTCTAGGGATTCCAAGTGATATATCTCTTCCTAATTATAGACCTAACCCTTTGGTCCAGGTGGAAGATCCCTAACCACAATTGAGCCCTAGATACTAAGATCACCTCAACGCTTCACTCCGTTGCACGCGCAACTAAGCCCTAGCGGAAGTTCATCCCTTAGACCATTCACTCTATTACGGCCGCAAAGAACTTGAGCAACAGAGGTAGAATCTATCATGTCGGAGGGGAAAGGGGATGCTCCTGTACCTCTCGACTCACCTTCTCAACCCTCTCCAACCTAGCTTTGTCTAACGCTCGTGGTGTGTTACTCACTCACAAGGTTACCAACAAGAACTCTCAACCCTAGTGTCACTCTAGAAGAAATGTTTATACAATCAAGCATTCAAGGTTAGAACTCACAATAAACATCAATTTATTGAAAGCATAATAAAGATTCAATGAAACAAATACATCCTAGGGTTCACAAATACCCAAGTACCCACTAGGGGTTTAGCTCTTCATGGAGCTAAGTACAATCAAATAAATAGAATGTAAAAGCAATGTATCCATAAAGAAACCCCCTCGATAGTCTTGTCGATGGTCTTGTGGAGTGTCCTCTACTCGTCGCAAAGGATCCTTTTGTCCGGCCTAGGATACACCTCGCCGGATCGGTGTCGACGAAAGCTCTCCCAATAACCTTCTTCCAAACAACGCGCGATGTCAGAGCCGTAGAAGCTCTCAAAAACCTTAGCCAATATCTCTCAAAACCCTAGCTGAAGCCTTGTCTCAAGTTGGGGAAAAGATGGAGAAAAGAAAATTAAAATCGGGGCTGATTTGGCTTTAAATAAGGTTGGAATCGGGCGACTACACAGGTGTGGATGCTTCATGCGCCAATGTGGAATTTCCACACGGGCATGGATAATTTCCACACACCCGTGTGGATTCTCTGAACTCCTGTTCTCTCGGCCGTATGTGAGCAGGTCTTGCTACATAGACTTTGCCACTCTTGTGTTGCTATAGTACTTTCATTGGAGTACGCATAAGCGGGCACCACGTTCACGTCACGGATCACTTGCTTCTTCAATGATGGGCAAGTTGAGTGGAGCTCTTGTTCTATGTGCATAAGTCGAATGCTCGAGTGTGACTGCCTTTTGTGCCCCTCCAAATGGATGTGCCAGACTCGAATACGAGGAGGTTGGCACACACTCTAGCATCTCACATCGACCCTATGTCTTCGCGTTTAAACCTTAGCAAGATTTCCTCCAAAAATCGGTGCATTGTAATCCATATTGGCTTCTTTCTTTCATAAACGGCCTCACAACTCTACCCGCATAAAAAGTAACATAAAAAAACACATATTAGTGTAAAAACCCGAGAAAAAGTAATGCTCAACATAAGTAATGAACGCTCAGATTCATATCACACAAGCACTTATCAATATTCCCACAATTAAACATAGGATTAGGGTTTTGATTGAAAAATAGGAGCCACGCCTAAAAGAAAAATATAAGATTAAGGTTTTTGATTGAAAAAAATAGGAGGCATTCAAAAACATTTAGGATTCTGGTTTTGATGAACAAATATGACACATTTTTAATATAAAACATATGATTATTGTTTTGATTAAAAAAATAGCGAGATATTCATAAAACAAAAACATAAGACTAGGGGTTTTTCATTCAAAAAAATAGGAGGTATTCAGAAAGAAAAACATAGGATTAGGATTTTGATTAAAAAATAGGAGCCATTAAAAAAAATTTATGATTATTGTTTTGATTAAAACATTTATGTTCATTTTTCTGATTGACTCCTATCTTTCAATCAAAATTCTAATCCTATATTTCCTTTCGGAATGTGCCCTATTTTTTAGTTTTGAATTAAAACCTTAATCCTTTGTTATCTTTTTTGAATGTCTTCTATTTTTTAATCAAAACCCTAATACGTTCCTTTTTTTTCATAATGTCTACTATTTTTTTATGAAAACCCCTAATCATTTGTTTTCACATACTAATGTCTCTTATTTTTCAATCAAATCCCTGATCCTATGTTTTCTTTTCGAAATGTCTCATATTTTTCAATAAAAACCCTAATTCTATATTTTTTTTTCGTAATGCCTAATATTTTTTAAGCAAAGACCTAATCCTACGTTTTTTTGCAATGACTACTATTTTTGAAGCAATACTAGAATTGTACATTTCCTTTTCGGAATGTCTCCCATTTCTTAATCAAAACAATAATCCTTTGTTGTCTTTTTGGAATAGCTTCTATTTTTAATCAAAACCCTAGTCCTATCTTATTTTTGAATATGTACCCTAACTTTCAATTTTTAATAAAGACCCGAATCCTATCATTTGTTATAGTAACGTCTCAATCGTAACCATAATCCTATGGTCTCTTTTCGAAGTGCCTCATATTTTTAATTCAATCCCTAATCCTGTGTTTTTTTTATAATATCTACTATTTTTGAATGAAAACACTAGCTCAATGTTTTCTTAAAGTAATTTATCCTATTTATTATTCGAAATCCTACTCCTATGTTTTCCTATAATAATGTCACCTCTTTTTAAATCAAAACCCTAATCCTATGTTTTCTTCTAGGAATGCCTCCTATTTTTAAATAATAAAAATAGTCTTTCTATTCTTTTAGGAATGCATGCTATTTTTGAATAAAAAAAGCCCTAATCCTATGTTTTTCTTTTTACACAATGTGTCCTATTTTTTTCAATTTAAAATCAAAAACCCTAATTATTTGATTTCTTTTTTTGGAAAAGTCTAATTTTTTAGAATAAAAACCCTAATTCTATCTTTTTGTTTTGGGAATCTCTCCCAATGTTCCCTTTTTCATAATACTTACTATTTTTTTAATAAAAAAATTCTAATCATATGTTTTTCCTTTTCGGAATGTTTATTATTTTTCAATTGAAACCCTAATCCTTTATTTTTTTCTTTTTCGAAATATCTCATATTTTATAATCAAAAACCCAAATCCTATTTTTTTAATAATAATGTCTCTGTTTTTTCAATGAAAAACCAGAAATCTTATCTTTTCTTTAAGGAATGTCTCCCTATCTATCGGGCAAAAATCCTAATCCTACATTTTTTTCTTTTTCGAAATGTGTCCTATTTTTTTAGGTTTTGAATCAAAAACCCTTTTTCTTTTTGTTTTTTTCTTTTTCAGAATGTCTTTTTATTTTTTTGAATCAAAATTCTAATCTTTTTTTTCTTTTCGGAATATCTACTATTTTTTAATCAAAATGCTAATCCCGTGTTTTCTTATCGAACGTCAACTATTTTTCAGTCAAAATCCCGAGTCCTAGGTTTTTTTGTCTTAATGTACTGCTTTATTTTTTTAATCAAAACTAGAATTGTATATTTTCTTTTTCAGAATGTCTACTATTTTTTTCAATCAAACAATAATCTTATGTTTTTTTCATAACGTCTCATATTTTTTTCAATTAAAACCCTAATCCTATGGTTTTTTTTTTTTGGAATGGCTCCTATTTTTGAATCAAAACCCTAATCGTATTTTTTTTCTTTTTTGAAATGCCTTCTATTTTGGAATCAAAAGCCTAATCCTCTGTTTTCCTTTATAAATGTCCCATATTTTTTTAAGTTTTTTTAATCAAAACCCTTATCCTATGTTTTTCTTATAGTAATGCCTCCTATTTTTCGATCAAAAACTAATCCTATTCTTTCTTTTACAAATGCCTCATATTCTTCAAGCAAAACCATTATCCTATGTTTTTTTTTTTTCCGAATGTCAAATATTTTTTAATCAAAACCCTAATCCTATGTTTCTTATAGTATAGTCTATTATATTTTAGTTAAAACCCTAATCCTATGTTTCTTATAGTATAGTCTATTATTTTTTTCGATCAAAACCCTAATCTTATGCTTTATTTTTTGAATGTCTCCTATTTTTTTGAATAAAACCTCGAATCATATGTTTTCTTATATTAATGTGTCATATTTTTCATTCAAAACGATAATCTTATGTTTTCTTACAGTAATATCTCTTATTTTTCAATCAAAACTGTAATCTTATGTTTTTCTTTTTAGGATTGCAAACTATATTTGAATCAAAACCCTAATAATTTGTTTTCTTTTTCAGTAATGTGTCCTATTTCTCATTCAAAAATGCAAATCCTATGTTTTTCTTTTAGGAATGTCTCCTATGTTTTCTTTTCATAATGCCTATTATCATTATTCAAAACTCTAATATGATGTTTTCTTTTTGGAATGCCTACTATTTTTTAATCAAAACAATAATGCCTACAATTTTTTTAAATCAAACCCCTAATCCTATGTTTTCTTATAGAATGACTCCTATTTTTCAATCAAAACCCTAATCCTTTGTTTAATTCTTAGAATGACACCTATTTTTGAATAAAAAAACCTGATCCTTTCTTTTGTTTTTGGAATGTCTGCTATTTTTTAATCAAAACTCTAATCCATTTCTTTCATTTGGAAATGTCCCTTTTTTTCATCTTTTAATCAAAACCCTAATCATATGTTTTCTTATAGTAATTTATCACATTTTTCAACCAAAACAAAAATCCATTGTTTAATTTTAGCAATGTCTGCTATTTTTTAATTACAACCCTAATCCTATGTTTTCTTTTTTTGCTATATCACCTATTTTTCAATCAAAACACTAATTCTATGTTTTCTTTTCGGAATGTCTCCTATTTATTGGTTTTCAATCAAAACCCTAATCTTATGTTTTATTTTCGGAATGTCTCCTATTTATTGGTTTTCAATCAAAACCCTAATCTTATGTTTTTTTTTCGGAATGTCTCTATTTTTCCATTAAAACCCTAATCCTATGTTTTCTTCTCAAAATGTCCCCTATTTTTGAATTGAACTCTAATCCTATGATTTCTTTTCGGAATGTCATCTTTTTTTAATCTAAACCCTAATCCTCTGTTTTCTTTACGAAATTTCTCCTATTTTTTTAACTAAAACATGATCCTATTATTTCTTCTCAGAATGTCTTCTAGTTTTGAATGAAACCTCTAATTCCCTTTTTTTTTTAATGCCTCTTATTCTTATGTTTTGAATAAAAACACGAATCCTGTCTTTTTTTATTGGAATGTTTACTTTTTTCAATCTTTAATCAAAACTCTAATCCTATGTTTTCTTTTAGAATATCTGTTTTTTTTTAATAAAAACTGATGCATTCTCTGCAACTGCATGGGTCGCACACAAGTAATATAGTGGTACCCCATCAGGGGTAGGGTTGTCGAACCACAAGGCTGGAATAAAAATACTCACTCAACTTTGATCTCTAGTGAAGAATAGAATGATGATTAGATTACTTTAAACTATAAGGGTGAATAAAGAGATAAAAGAAAAGGAAAGAAGGAAGTGAAGATAAAGGCAATTGGATTGAGTGTCAATAGTAAGAAAACAATGCCCCACGATGTTACTTAAGCACTTAGTGATGCTCACTCGCTCTCAAGTTTTACCAAGTACATTCTCAGGCTCTAGTGTGTGCTTAAAAGCAATATTGCAACTAACACTATCAAATGCGTCAAGTTTTTGCAAAGATAAACTATGAATTCAAGCTCACCAAGTTATGCGATTCCCAACAAGAATGACGACTATGATAATCCACCATCAAGTTTTTATCTAAGCAACTATGCAAGTCAAGCACTTCAAGTTTTTGCAATACAAGATTTAACAGAATAAACAAAAGAACTCCATAAATCATGAAGAGTACATGTCTTTAAAGCATACAAAGTGACAAAGTTCCCACCTCAGGGCACCATGGCCGGCCAGTCCCTCATGGGTGGGTACAACATGGAGGAGATAACACTAGATATAAAGAAAGAAGACATGACTCCCATCTCTATGAGATTTGCCTCCAATGTCGAGCTCTGTGTGCTAGCACCACTTCCCTTGTGCCTCCAACTCGCTCCTTAATTCCTTAGGAAGTGTAGAAAAGCTTGATCTTGGCTCTCATTAATGTCCTCCGGGTGGAGAAGTAGATCCCTGAACAAAAGATAGAGAGGGAACCCTAAAAACTAGAGTTAAAAGGAGAAGATTTGGGCTTGATACGGTCTGCGCACGAGCGTGTCCAGACCGTGTCATGTCGAGGGAAAGCCGAGTGAAATTGAGTGTCTATGGCTGGAAGATTCAATGAAAGGGACATGGTATTACCTTGACCTTGCAATGATGTGGCACGATCGTATCAGGGGCACCCAGTGGGTGTCGCCTATTCTTTAATAAAATCATCTTTGTTCTGGGGTTTTCACAAGCAAGGACATGATCGTGTCCAGACCGTCTCAGCCTTGGAAGCACCCTTCTACAAATACTTCTTCCTGGATCAACTAAAGGCCGAGATCTTCAGTAGGTGCAAAACGAGCGTGTCGAGCTTGTTTCTAGCTTGAGTACTTGAACTCTTCTTAAATATTTTCTTGTTTTCTTCCCAATTTCACTCCAAATTGTATTGAGCCACCTATTCTTGCCCATATAGCAAAAATACAGATAATAGCACTGCTCGTGTATAAAAGTAAATTTGAGAACAAGTAAAATGATAGATTTAGGGCATGAAAATATGTAAGAAAAAGTACACTCGTCAAAAAAACCCTAAATTTATATTTTCTTTTTCGTAATATCTCCTATTTTTTTAAGTTTTGAATAAAAAAACCACAATCCGATGTCTTACTTTAGGAATGTCTCTTAATTTCCAATTTTTTTAATCAAAAAAACTAATTCTATGTTTTCTTTTTAGAATGTCACCTATTTTTTTGAATAGAAAACCATAATCTAATGTTTTTATATTCATAATGCCTCGTTATTTGCGAATCAAAACTCTAATTCTATTTTCTTTTCTAAATGTCTCCTATTTTTTTAAATTTGAATCAAAAACTTTTTATCGGATGTTTTTTTTTCGGATCAATCAAAAACCATAATTCAATGTTTTTTTAGAATGCCTCATGTTTTTTTAATCAAACTCTAATTTTATGTTTTGATTAAAAAATAAGGTTTAGTAATGTCTACTAATTTTTTTAATCAAAAACCCTAACCAGATGTGTTCCTTTCATAATGTCATCTATCTCACAATTAAAACCCGAATCCTATGTTTCCTTTTCTTAATGTCTACTATTTTTTAGTCAAAACCCTAATCTTATGTTTTTTCTGTTCGTAATGCCGCATTTTTTTAATCAAAAATCTCAATACTATGTTTTTTTAATGGGAATGTGACATATTTTTTTCAATCAAAACCGTAATTCTAAGTTTTTTTGTAGGAATGGTTACTATTTTTTTAAATCAAAAACCCTAATTCTATATTTTTCTTAAATAATGTCTCCTATTTTTCAATCAAAACCCTAATCCTATGGTTTTTTTCCGAAATGACTAAATGTATTCAATCTTTCTATCAAAACATGATTCCTATGTTTTCTTTTCTCAATGTCAAATATTTTTTTGAATCAAAACCATAATCTTATGTTTTTTCTTTGCGGAATGAGTTTATGTTTCCTACCTTTCAATCAAAAACATGAATCCTATGTTCTCTTTTTCTTAATGGATCCTATTTTTTTGAATAAAAAAACCCTAATCATATGTTTACTTTTTCATAATGTCTCATATTTTTTTGTGTTTTTGAATCAAAAACCCTAAATCAATATTTTCTTTTCAGAATGTCTTCTATTTTGCAAACAAAACCCTAAATTAATGGATCCTATTTGTGTTTTGAATCAAAACCCTAAATCCATGCTTTCTTTTCTTAATGTCTCCTATTTATCAGTTTTGAATCAATACCCAAATCATATGTTTTCTTTTCGGAATGATTTCTATTTTCGAATCAAACCCTTAATCCTATGTTTTCTTATAGTTATATCTCCTATTTTTCATTCCAAACCATAATCCTATATTTTCTTTGACAAGGTCCCCTTGCGTATATCCCGCAAGTGCACGGGTTTGTCGAAGTAATAATTCTGGGTGAGCGGGGTCGAATCCACAGGGAGTAGGGAATAAAGACACTCAATTCGATTCATAGCTATTTGGAGTATCAACAATGATAAGTGTGATAATGATTTCAATTCTCAACAATTAAAAGCAACAAGTAAGAGAGCTAAAGTAAGGATGAGGCAAGGCAATCGATAAAGATGGGGTACTCGGATGATGCTTCACCTAGGAAAAATCATTTCAAGTGCAAGAAGTCTCTATTATGCTTCCTAATCAATGCAATGGTGAGTCGTGGAGATCCTTACATACATAGTCCCAAATCTAAGGTCAACTATGCCTAACTCTATTCATGTCCCGGAGGAGAGATTAAATAACCTCTCAACCTCGCACTCGAATAAAGTTGTAATGTGCTCTAGTGTTTCCAAGTGATAAATCACTTCCTAATTATAGACCTAACCCTTTGGTCCAGGCGGAAGGTCCCTAGCCACAATTAAGCCCTAGGTACTAAGATGACCTCAACGCTTCACTCCATTGCACGCGCATCTAGGCCCCAGCGGAGGTTCATCCCTTAGACCATTCACTCTATTATGGCTGCAAAGAACTCAAGGAACGGAGGTAGAATCTATCACGTCGGAGAGGAAAGGGGACGCTCCTGTACCTCTCGACTCACCCTCTCAACCCTCTCCAACCTAGCATTGTCTAACTCTCGTGGTGTGTCACTCACTCACATGGTTAACAACAAGAACTTTCAACCCTAGTGTCACTCTAGGGGAAATATTCATACAATCAAGCATTTAAGGTTGGAACTCACAATAAACATCAATTTATTGAAACCATAATAAAGAAGTTCAAAGAAACGAATACATCCTAGGGTTCACAATCACCCAAGTACCCACTACGGGTTTAGCTCTCCATGGAGCTAAGTACAATCAAAGAAATTGAATGTAAAAGCAATGAATCCATAAAGAAACTCCCTCGATGGTCGTGTCGATGGTCTTGCGGAGAGTCCTCTACTCATCGTCCAAGGATTCCCTCGTCCGGTATAGGATACTCCTCGACGGAAGCTCCCCTACCAACCTTTTTCCTCAGGAATGATGATGTTGGAGCCATAGAACCTCTCCAAAATCTTGGCCAATACCCCTCAAAACCGTAGCCAAAGTCCCTCTCTCAAGTTGGGAAAAAAAGATGGAGAAAAGAATATCAAAATCGGGGCTGAATCGGCTTTTAATAGGGCTGGAATTGGGCAACTCCACGGGCGTGGACGCTACACGCGTCCGTCGAATTTCCACGGGCGTGGATATTTCCACACTGCGTGTGGATTCTCTTTTCTCTGATTTCTCGGCCGGCTGTGAACATAAAAACACACATATTAATGTAAAAACCTGAGAAAAGTAATGCTCAACAAAAGGAATGAACGCTTCGCATTCATATCGCACAAGCACTTATCAAACTCCCCCACACTTAAGCTTTTGCTTGTCCTCAAGCAAACATTAAAAACATTCCGTGCATCAATGAAGAAAAATATTGAAAGTGCTTGGCCTTAGGTTCACCGAGGTATACAAAGAAAGTATTCTACAAGTAAGAAAAAAATTTCAACACTAAATACGAAAAAAATCAATGCTCTAGCTAAAAAAACTTGAATCAAAAAAAGGACATCAAACCCAAATTTCGTGTAAGTGTGTGAACTCACTCAAAAACAACCCAAGTTATACTCCTCAAAGTTCTAAGTACAAGGGACTTATTTATCTACAAAAAGTGATAAAAAAATTTTTTAAAAGATGGTAGTAGCTTCATACATCCTCTAAGGTAGCCCTTTCCAAAGCGGCCGCTAAGGTGGCTTTCACACTTTTGAGGTGGTAGCTCTTTCTACCCGGAGTGGTAGCTTTCACTCATCCTATGAGATAGCTCTTTCTCTCATTAGGGCATAACTAGTATCCGACTTGTGAGAGTAGCTTCATACTTCATAGGTGGTAGCTCTTTCCACCCAACAAACACAAATAAACAATAAAACTATTTTTTTTTCAAAATTTGGCAAAAGAAGTAAACCTAACTAGTCCCTTTAATATCAAACATGAGTTTCCAATAGATTTCAAAGAGTGAGTAGTGAACTAAGTGTAAATCGGGCAAAAATTCCTAGAAATTCAAGCAAGAACTAGAGCATGAAAAAAATTCAATGTTAACAATTCTCCTAGACTTAAGAATACAATCATTGCAACTAAGGTGAACCGCCATTGGCTAAGTGAGCATATATCAATCAAGAACAATAGAATAGATGTGTGCATTATGAAACTCCCCTCGACACTTAAGTTGTACATTGTCCTCAATGTACTCATGCAAGCTCACTCAAAATATATCATTCAAAAATAGATGTGGGAGAAGCAATCAAAACAATACTCCCCTGACTCCTAGTGTTGCGTTTGATGAAGCTAATTCATTGGGGAGTAGTGTTTCAACAGGTTAGTGAAGCTCATGACGGCCAAGTCTTTGAAAGCACCTTGGCCCTGCCCATAACTAAGTCTCAATTCCCAAGATGACAAGACCATCTGCATGCATACACGAGGAGGTTCGGTGAAGCTCAAGAAAAACAAAAATAATTCGAGTGTATAAAAGATGAAGCAATGAATACAACTCGATAAATGCAACATAACATAAACTCGGAAGGAAAAAAATCCTTTCTACGAGTGAACAAGTCTAAAAAAACAAGAAAAATAAAAATATAGTAAAATGCATGAAAAGTAAAAAGAAAGGTCAAGTGTCGGAGTCGCTCTCGGGCTCCGCTGCTGCTGCTGCTGAAGTGGAAGCATATAGTGGGTCCTCCTATGCTGGGGTCAAGAATGGAGGTGCTGGAGAAACTAAGGGGGCCTGAAGAGTCCTCGGCTACAATCAAATGATGAGGCACGCTCGCCTAGGATCTCGTAATCTGTCGAAACATGCCATGAACTCGTCTGAGTGGCTCGTAGCCCTAATATGGCAACCTCGTCGAGCCTCGACCCACCCGTCCGTATCACTCCCAAGGCGCTTTCGAGTCTCTCAAAATGATCATGAGCTCGAGATGGTGGAAATATACGCACGGGTGTGGTTCCTCTGCCGCTGGAGGTGTCTCAGTCTCCATCGGCGCTGGTTGGGGCTCGGGAGCGGACTGAGATGCCCCAGCTTCATCTTCAAATGGTATGTTCAGCACATAAACACCATTTGAATATTTTTCGGATCAACCCCATGAGCCTCATTGTCTCCAACCCGAGTGGAGCTGGTATTATCGCTTTCTCGGTTCCGCTGATTTTATCTCGCAAACCCATCCCCACAATGAGTCTAGTAATATATGGACCCGAGAAGATGACACCCAATCGAGGATATTGTCCTTGATGCTTCAAATACTCCGCTAAAATGTGTCCCAGATGGATCGGTTCGTTCCAAACCATGGTGTACAAGTACAGAAGCTCTTGCTTGTTGATGACTCCCGTGCTATCACCGCGACCACTCACTGACCTGCTTATGATGGCGTGAAGATATCTGTAACTGGGTTGAGATAAACATGAGGCCTTAGACACTCTTTGTTCATAACGCCCCTTTCCACATAATAATGAATACGCCTCAATGGGAGATAAACCCGTCATGTCAATTGGGAGATTCTCATACTCCTCAGTTTCAGTATACTCTTCATCATATAGACCAAGTCTAGTGGAAAACTGTGTGACACTCATACTGTGATGCTGCCTAAAAGCTCTGAACTGAATCGCGTTGACACTATCAAAATGAGCATAAGAGCAGTCGAACTCAAACGAAGCAAGTACCTCCAAAGTGAGTGTGCAGATAGCAGGGTTATGAATATTCAATAACTTGTGCCAATTACTGACCAATAATAATTTCTCGACCTCGTCAGCCATATCATCCGCTAGTTGCACCTTCCTAAGTAACCCAACATCCAGAATTCGCGTTTGACCAAACTTAAGCTTCTCTAACCGCTCAAACCGAGCTTGATGCGTAGGGAGTGTGAATTCCATAACTTCATGCTCAGGGGCAGGCTTTTGAGGCCGCTTAGCAACTGTTTTCTTCGATTTGGTAGCCATACCTGTATGTATTAGAAAAGGAAAATCAATCAGTTCCATTCAAGCGGCATAAAAATAAGAACACACGGCCGTGTGGAAATTCCGCACGCCCGTGTGCTTCCACGGGGCGTGAAGGCTCATGGCCCATGTAGCCAATCTCCATGCCACCTCTCTATCTCACTTCCATATCATCTCAAAAACAAATCATAACTAGTTTAGCAAGAAAATGATGTGTTTTGACCACTTAAATCGCAAGTAATCAGTTAGATTCAAACGAAATCGAAAAAGAGAGGAAATCAAGGCTTACCGATGAGCTGCACTTAAACACCCTTACAATCCACAAAATACTCAATCAATCAGCTCGAAGATGATAGTAGCAGGGGACAAGACTGTCAGAAAAATGCTCTTTGGGCAGCTTAGGTTTATTTGAGGGGAAGGGTCCTTTAAATCCTGGAACTCCACACGGGCGTGCGGGAGGCGTGCACGCCCGTGCGCCTTCAAACGAAGGGTTCACAGGGGTAGATGCACGCCCCTGTGGCCTTGCTGGATATTCGAGAAAAGTGTATACACGCCCGTGTGGAAATTCCGCACGGGCGTGGACTTACACATGCCCAACTCACAGGGGCAGCCCCACGCCCCTGTGTCTTCTCGGGATGAAGAGAACTCGTCTGCAGAGACTCACACGGGCGTGCGGAAATTACCCACGCCCGTGCGTGGTTTACAAGGTTGCCCACAGGGGCGAGTCCACGCCCCTCTGTGCTCTTGGGAAAATCCACCCAACTCTGTAGGAATTCACACGCCGGTGCAAAAATTACCGACGGGCGTGTGACATGCGAATGGTCGTTCATAGGGGCAGCTGCACGCCCTTGTGCCTTCTCTGAATGAGCTCGCAGTATACACCCACGGGCGTGTGGAAATTCCACACGCCTGTGTGTTTTCTCTATATGACTTAGAAAAACCTGCAGGCTCTGCAGAACTATTCTGAACATGTTTACACACTTAGAGCCTGCTATATTATTCAAAATTTACCAGATAAAAACACGAAATAGAACTCAAATGACCAAACTTCGCCAACTCTCAACAAAACACACAATGAGTACTTTTAAAAATACCACAACAAAATCGCAGCACAAGCAATTAAAAATCGAGACACCAACACTTAACAATTTATTCATGCAAACAAATTAAACTAAGAAGATAGGAAAACAGTAAACACTTGGGTTGCCTCCCAAAAGCTCTTGTTTAACGTCACTAAGCTTGACATACCTTACCTTACCTCATGAGGGTTCATGGAGGAAAAATACTTCTCTATTGTCACTGCAAATTTCTCCACCATGGTATGGTTTCAGCCTATGTCCATTCACCTTGAATGTGCTCTTCTATGGATGACTAATCTCAATGGCTCCATGAGGTGAAACTTCAGTTACGTATACGGACCAGACCACCTTGATTTAAGTTTCCCCGTGAATAAACATAGATGGGAGTTGAATAGTAGCACCTGGTCGCCGACTTTGAAGTCTTTCTGTGTTTTAATATGCTTGTCATGCCACTTCCGAATCCTTTCCTTATATATCCTTGCATTCTCATATGCCTTCAGCCTCTATTCATGTAGCTCATTGAGATGTAATATTCGTTGCTCTCCAGATCTGCGCAAGTCAGAATTCATCACTTTAATTGCCCAATACGCTTTGTGCACTAATTCCACCGGTAATTGGCAAGATTTTCCATACACTAGATTATAGGCAGTGGTCCATATTGGCGTTTTGTATGCGGTTCTATGAGCCCAAAGCGTGTCGTCCAACCTTTGAGACCAATCTCGTTTACCTTGTTCCACTGTTTTAGTTAAGATTCTCTTGAGCTCTCTGTTTGTAAACTCCACTTGCCCACTCGTTTGCGGATGGTAAGGTGTTGCAAGACGATGATGAACCCCATAATGCTTTAACACTTTCGCCAGTTGTGTATTACAAAAATGTGTTCCCCGATCGCTAATGATAATTCTTGGAGTTCCGAAACGAGCAAATAACTTCTTAAAAAATTTCACCATAGTTCTTGCATCATTAGTTGGAAGAGCTTGGGCTTCCACCCACATGGAAACATAGTCAACTGCTACTAAAATGTATTGATTGCCATTGGACTTTGGAAATGGTCCCATGAAATCAATTCCCCATACATCAAACACCTCGCAAAAATTGCATAGGATTTTTGAGGCATCTCATCCCTTCGTGATAAGTTTCCAACCCTTTGACAACTATCACATTGTAAAACGAATTGATGAACATCTTGGAATAAATTCGGCCGAGAGAACTCAAAGACTATAACCTTCTTTGCGGTTTGACTTGACGCATAGTGCCCCCCCACTGGGCATGAGTGACAATGCGCAATGATGTTCCACCCTTCCTCCCTAGAAACACACCTTCGCACCACCTGATATGCACAAATACGGAATAGGTACGGATCTTCCCAGAAAAAATTCTTAAGGTCACTGAAAATTTTTTTCTTCTGTTGAAAGCTTAAGCCCTGCTTCGATACCTTTCCTGACAGATAGTTTGCAAAATCCGCAAACCATGGGGTATCTTCTAATTTTTATTCCTGTACCGCATACAGATGTTCTGCAGGGAAGAAATCATTATCTTCCTTGCTTGCCGGTTCTTGCAATTCACAACCCTCTAATCTCGACAAATGATCGGCAACCACATTCTCTGTCCCCTTTTTATCTTTGATTTTCATATCGAATTCTTGCAACAACAATATCCACCGAATCAATCTTGGCTTCGCATCTGCCTTGTTCATGAGATAGCGGAGTGCAGAATGATCTATAAACACGGTGACATCAGATAGGATGAGATATGTTCTGAATTTATCAAAAGCATACACTACTGCTAATAGTTCCTTTTCAGTAGTGGTGTAATTCTCTTGTGCACTTGTGAGAGTCTTGGTAGCATAATAGATCGGTTGAAATTGCTTATTTCTTCTCTGACCCAAAACCACTCCCACTGCATAATCACTAGCATCACACATTACTTCGAATGGCTCATCCCACTTTGGTGTTGTTAGGAATGGTGCTTGCACTAACTTCTCTTTCAATACATTGAATGCATTCAGACAGTCGTTTCTGAAGTCAAAAGGGGTATCCTTCTCCAGAAGTTTGGTCAACGGTTGGGAGATTTTCGAAAAGTCCTTAATAAATCTTCTGTAAAAACCTGCATGACCCAAGAAACTATGGAT
This sequence comes from Dioscorea cayenensis subsp. rotundata, assembly GCF_009730915.1. NCBI lineage: Eukaryota > Viridiplantae > Streptophyta > Magnoliopsida > Dioscoreales > Dioscoreaceae > Dioscorea > Dioscorea cayenensis. The sequence goes on from NC_052490.1 coordinate 13,034,466, forward strand.
CCCTTTTATATTCATAGGTGGTGGAAGCTTGTCAATTATCTCAATCTTCGCCTTATCCACCTCCATACCTGCCTGAGAAATCTTATGTCCAAGGACAATGCCTTCTTGTATCATAAAATGACATTTGTCCCAGTTAAGGACAAGATTTGTCTCTTCACATCTCACTAATACTCTTTCCAAATTGTTTAACAAGCATCGAAAGAGTCCCCGAACACTGAAAAATCATCCATGAAAACTTCCATAATATCTTCGAGAAAGTCATCAAAAATTGCCGTCATGCAGCGCTGAAATGTTGCAGGGGCGTTACACAACCTGAAAGGCATTCTTCTATAAGCAAATGTTCCATAAGGGCAAGTAAATGTGGTTTTCTCCTGATCTTCTGGGGCTATCGGAATTTGAAAGTATCCTGACATGCCATCTAGGAAACAGTAGAAATGATGCCCCGCTAGTCGCTCCAACATTTGGTCAATGAATGACAAAGGAAAGTTATCTTTCGGAGTGACGTCATTTAGTCTTCTATTATCTATGCGAGACTCGCCAACCAAGAATGCTTGTCCTCATGGGGATTAACTCATTCTTTTTCATTCCTCACTCATCATTATTCTTCCTTTTTTCGGGATAACTTGGGTCGCACTCACCCACTTGCTGTCGGATATGGGTTAGATAATTCTTGCATCCAAAAGTTTTATTACCCCCACCTTAACAACCTTCTTCATATTTGGGTTCAATCTTGACGAGGTTGGATCACGCATTTCTAGTCATCCTCCATTAGGATCTTATGACTGCAGAATGATGGATTTATACCCTTAATGTCGGAGATCTTCCATGCGATGACTGATTTGTGCTTTTTCAACATGCTAACAAGCTTATCCTTTTGTTCCGCAGATAAGTTCAACGCCACGATTACGGGGAGTTTAGAGTCCTCCATTAGGAATGCATATTCCAAATGTGCTGGAAGAGTCTTAAGCTCAAGTTCTGGTGGTTCGACAATTGACGGCCACAAGCTACCCTCCTACAATTTATCAATCTCCTCGAAATCATTCGCCTCATGTCCATGCTACTTTCTTCCTTTTCCACCGGAAATCTATTTCTTTACAATCGCACTCGGATATCAACGTGTCCATTCCACGAATTCCAAATTTGAAATAGCAACTCCAACTGAAAAGAGTTCTTGCTTCTGATCTTGATAGGAAGAATCAAACCTAGCAAGGATTCTTTCTACACTCTCCTCGAACTGGTCACTCATTGACACTAAAGTGGATTCTTCAAACTGCTTTATCACATTATCTAATTCACAGCTTTACCCTTGAATCCTGGCGATGTACTCTTCAACAGATTCTTCTAATGGCTGTTGAGTTGTACATTGTCCATGGTAAGAATAACACGATATGTCATTCCATGCAACTGTTTGAACTTTCTGCTCTATGTGTTCAACCATCCTCATGATAGGGTCAAATGATTCAAACATGTTGATCATTTTTCTGCAACAAAAAAAGAAATAAGGAAAAAAATTAGAGCAATGATAGAATAAGAAAAATATGAATTAGAATGTGTGGTGAAATAGCTAAGAAAACAAAGTGCAAAGTATCTCTAAACGCCTAGTTCCCGGCAACAGCGCCTAAAAACATGACAAGGTCCTCTTGCATGATATCCCCTGCAAGTGCACGGGTTTGTCAAAGTAATAATCCCGGGTGAGCGGGGTCGAATCCACTGTGGAGTAGGTAGTAAAAGACACTTAATTCGATTCTTAGCTATGTGGAGTATCAACAATGATAAGTGTGATAATGATTCAATTGTCAACAATTAAAAGCAACAAGTAAGAGAGCAAAAGTAAGGAGGAGGCAAGGCAATCGATAAAGATGGGGTACTCGGGATGATGCTTCACCTAGGAAAAAAATCGTTTCAAGTGCAAGAACTCTCTATTATGCTTCCTAATCAATGCAATGGTGAGTTCTGGAGATCCTTACATACATAGTCCCAAATCTAAGGTCAACTATGCCTAACTCTATTCATGTCCCGGAGGAGAGATTAAATAACCTCTCAACCTCGCACTCGCATAAAGTTGTAATGTGCTCTAGGGATTCCAAGTGATAAATCACTTCCTAATTATAGACCTAACCCTTTGGTCCAGGCGGAAGTTCCCTAGCCACAATTAAGCCCTATATACTAAGATCCCCTCAACGCTTCACTCCATTGCACGTGCAACTAGGCCCCAGCGGAGGTTCATCCCTTAGACCATTCACTCTATTATGGCCGCAAAGAACTCAAAGAACGGAGGTAGAATCTATCACGTCGGAGGGGAAAGGGGACACTCCCTGCACTTTCTCGACTCACCCTCTCAACCCTCTCCAACCTAGCTTTGTCTAACGCTCATGGTGTGTCACTCACTCACAAGGTTACCAACAAGAACTCTCAACCCTAGTGTCACTCTAGGGGAAATATTCATACAATCAAGCATTCAAGGTTGGAACTCACAATAAACATCAATTTATTGAAAGCATAATAAAGATGTTCAAAGAAACGAATACATCCTAGGGTTCACAATCACCCAAGTACCCACTAGGGGTTTAGCTCGCCATGGAGCTAAGTACAATCAAAGAAATTGAATGTAAAAGCAATGAATCCATAAAGAAACTTCCTCGATGGTCATGTTGATGGTCTTGCGGAGAGTCCTCTACTCGTCGTCCAAGGATTCCCCTCGTCCCGGTATAGGATACGCCTGACGGAAGCTCCCCTACCAACCTTCTTCCTCGGGAATGATGATGTCGAGCCGTAGAACCTCTCCAAAACCTTGGCCAATACCCTCAAAAACCCTAGCTGAAGCCCTCTATCAAGTTGGGGAAAAGATGGAGAAAAAGAATATCAAAAATCGGGGCTGAATCGGCTTTAAATAGGGCTCGAATCTGCAACTCCACGGGCGTGACGCTACATACGCCCTGCGCGGAATTTCCACACGGGCGTGATAATTTCCACACGCCTGCGTGGATTCTCTTTTCAATGATTTCTCGGCCGGGTCAGTGAATGCAGGTCGCTATCACTATTGCTACAACCGTCATGGGTGCTCTTATCATTCTTACTAATGTAAAAACCTGAGAAAAGTAATGCTTAACATAAGAAATGAACGCTTCGTGTTCATATCGCACAAGCACTTATCATTCTTATTGTAATGTCTCCTATTTTTTAATCAAAACCCAAATCTGATGTTTTTCTTTTCAGAATGCCTACCATATTTGAATAAAAACCTAATCCTTTATTTTCTTTTCATGACACCTCCTTTTTTGAATAAAAATACTAGTCCTATGTTTTCTTTTCGGAATTCCTCCTTTTTTTGAATCAAAACCGTAATATCATGGTTTCTTCTGTGAATGAATGGTATTTTTAATGTCTTCAATTTTTGAATCAGAACCCAAATCGTATGTTTTCATTTTAGAATGCCTATAATATTTGAATCAAAACCTAATTCATATGTTTTCTTTTCATAATGTCTCCAATCTTTCAATCATAACCTTAGTCATATGTTTTCTTTCGTAATGCGTCTTATTTTTCAATAAAAATCCTATTTGTTATCCTATGTTTCCTTTCCATAATGTCTCCTATTTTTTAATTAAAACACTAATCCTCCGTTTTCTTTTCATAATATCGCACACCTTTCAATCAAAACCTAAATCCCACGTCATTTTTCTTAATGTCTCCTATTTATTAGTTTTGAATCAAAACACTAATCCTTTGTTTTCCTTTGGAAATTTTCACTATTTTTTGGGTTTTAATCAAAACCTTAACCTTATTTTTTCTTTAGTAAAGTCTATTATTTTTAAATCAAAACCCTAGTCCTATGTTTTTTTTTTTGAAATGTCTCACATTTTTCAATCAAAACCGTAATACTATGTTTTTTTTCTTTGATTGTCTACTATTTTTTTCATTTTTCAATAAAAAAACCCTAATCCTTTCTTTTTGAATGGCTTTTGATTTTCTAACTAAAAACCCTAATCCTATGTTTTCCTTTTTGAATGTCTGCTATTTTTTAATCGAAGCCATAATCCTATGTTTTCTTTTGAAAATGTCACATATTTTTTTTTGTTTTTAATCAAAACCCAAATCCTATGTTTTCTTATAGCAATGTCTCCTATTTTTTCAATCAAAACACTAATCCTATTTTTTCTTTTTGGAATTTCTCATGTTTTTAAATCAAAACCCTAATCCTCTGTTTTCTTTTCATAATGCCTCTAATTTTTTTGTAAAAATCTTGATCCTATGGTTTTTGTTCAAAATTTCACATAACTTTCAATCAAAACTTGAATCCTACGTTTTCTTTTTCTTAATGTCTTATATTTATCGGTTTTGATTGAAAAAAACCTAATCCTTTTCATTTCTTTTTAGGAATTTCTGTAATTTTAAAAATCAAAACAATAATCCTATGTTTCCTTTTTCTAATGTCGCATATTGTCTAATCAAAATCCTAATCCTATATTTTCTTTTCCGAGTGACTCCTATTTTTGAATCAAAACACTAATCCTATATTTTCTTTTCGAATTGTCTGATATTTTTTAATCAAACCCTTATTCCTTTGTTTTTTCTGGAATGTCTAATCGTTTTATTTCAAAACCCTGGTCCTATGTTTTCTTATAGTAATGTGTCCTATTTTTTAGTTTTGAATCAAAACCCTAATCCCGTGTTTTATTTTTGGAATGCTAACTATATATGAATGAAAACCTTAATCCTACGTTTTCTTTTGAAAATGTCTCCTATATTTCAAAGAAAACCCTAATCTAATGTTTTCTTTTCTTAGTGTCTCCTATTTATTAGTTTCTAATTAAAATCCCCCACCTATGTTTTTCTTTTTCTTTTTGTCTCCTATTTATTAGTTTTTCATAAAAACACTAACCTATTGTTTCTTATCGGAATGTCTCCTATTTTTTTCAAGAAAAATACCTAATCCTTTCTTTTTCATTTGGGAATGTTTGTTTAGTTTTTATCAAAACACTAATCCGAAAGTTTTTCTTTTTCGTAATGTTTAATATTTTTCAGTATTGAATCAAAAACCTAGTCCTTTGCTTCATTTATGCAATGTCTCATATTTTTTTAATCAAGACCCTAATACTATCTTTTTTTTGGGAAATCTCTGCTAATTTTTTATGAAAACCCTAATCCTATGTTTTCTTTTTCGAATGCCTCCTATTTTTGAAAAAAATCCTAATCCTATGTTTTCTTTTCGTAATGTCTCCTACCTTTCAATCACAATCTGAATCCTATATTTTCTTTTCCTTTTTAAATGCCTGGTAGTTTTGAATCAAAACAATAATCCCATTTTTTTTAGTAATATCTCATTTTTTTCAATCAAAACCCGAATCCAGTGTTTTTCATTTTAGAATGGCTTTTTATTTTTTTCAATCAAAAACCCTAATCCTATGTTTTCTTTTTAGCGATGTCGGTATTTTTAATTAGAATAATAATCCTATGTTTTCTTTTTGGAATGTCTACTATTTTTGAATCAAAACAGTTATTCTATGTTTTCTGGCAGTAATGTGTCCTACTTTTTAGTTTTGAATAAAAAGCCTAATACTATGTTTTCTTTTCGGAATGTCTACAATCTTTCAAAAAAAAACCTAAATCCGTAAGTGTACGGGTCACACACAAGTAATACAATGGTACCCCGTGAGGGGTAGCGTTGTCTAACAATATGGACTGGACTTAAAGTACTAATTCTTCTTCTAATCTCTAGTTAAACTCGAATAGGGGTTGGTTTACAAAGAGAAAATAAAACATGTAAAGGATAGGATAGGTGGAATTATCAAGTAGATTAGGATCAAGTGTTCACCAGCAAGAAAACAATGCCTCGGGATGATTCCTATGAGCTATAGCATGCTGACTGACTTCTAATGCTTACAAGATACATTTTATGGTTCTTGTGTGTGCTCAAGAGCATTGTTGCATCTTAAATTCTCAAATAAACCAAGTATTGCTAAGGTAACTGTGGTTTCATACACATCAAGGTTTGCTATCACACGAGGCAACTACAACTATGGCACTCCACACATCGAGTTTTACCTAAGCAACTGTGCAAATAAAACAGATCAAGTTATATAAACACAAGATTAAACACAAGAGAAAAAAAAAGAACTCTGCAAATCATTAGAAAAAAGTATTCAAAGCATACAAAGCATCATAGCTCAACATCACTGGTTATTATGGACGGTTAGCCCTTTATGGACGGGTACATGGAAGAAACAAATAAAAATCTAAGGGAATAAGACATGACTCCCTCCTTCTCAAGATATTCTTCCTAGTCGAGCTCCGTATGCAAGCCCCATTTCCCTTGTGCCTCCGACTCATCCTTGATCCCCTTAGATGGTATGGTAAAGCTTGATCTTCTCCCTCAACAAAGTCCTCCCGGTTGAGAAGAAAATCCTTGAATAAAGATAAGATTGAATCCTTAGAAGCTTGAGACACCCCTTGCGTGTGACCCGTAAGTGCACAGGTTTGTCGAAGTAATAAATCTCAGATGAGTGGGATATTGTATGCACAGAAAATAAGGAATAGAAACACCAAGTTGCTACATAACTAAGTGGAGATGGTGTGGATAAAGATTGATGCAAACAAACTAAAGAAAACAAGAAAGAGAGGCATAATAATGTGAGATAAAAGGCAATCGATAAATGTCGGGTGCTCGGACATTGCTCCCACTAGGATTATTGCTTCAAGTGCAAAACCAACTGTTATGCTTTGTAACTGATGCTTAATGAGTTGTTAACATCCTTAAATACACGGGTCCCAAACCTAAGTTCAACCATGACTAATCTGCACACTATACCACGACGGAGAAATTAACCAGCCTCAACACCCGACATCAGTGCAAAGTTGCTAGAAGCTCTAGGGATTTCAAGTGATAAACCCGTATTCCTATATGTAAATCTAACCCTTTGGTCCAGGCGAAAGATCCCTACCCACAATTAAGCCCCAGGAGTTAAATTCACATCAACGCTTCACTCTGTTGCTCACGCAACTAAGCCCCAGCGGAGTTCATCCCTTAACCCTTCACTCTATTATGACCGCAAAGAATTCTTGGAACATGGAGATAGGGTTAATCACACCGTAAGGGAAAGGGGATGCTCTGCTACCTCTTGACTCACCCTCTCGACCCTCTCTAATCTTACTTTGTCTAACCCTCATGGCGTGTCACTCACTCAGAAGGATTACCAATGTAGATTCTCAATCCTAGTGCAACTCTAAGGGAGAAATCATTCAACAAGCATTCAAGATTGGAACTCAATTAAAGACATCAATTAAGTAAAGCATAATAAAAGATTAATAAAACAAACATATCCTATAGTTCACAAAACCAAGTACCCACTAGGGGTTTAGCTCTACATGGAGCAAGATACAATCAATGATAGAATCGAAAGTAAAAACATGTAATCCATAGTAAAACCCCCTCGGTATTCGTGTCAATGGTATTATGGAGTAGCTTCTTCATCTGCAAATGTCCCCTTGTCAAGCCTAGGGCACACCTCGCTGGATCGGTGCTGATGAAAGCTCCCCCAATAACTATCTTCGAAGATAAACACGGTGTCGAAGCCGTACAACCACTCCAAATGCCTTGCCAAAGCCTCTCTAAACCCTAGCAACGAGCGTCTTAAAAGTTGGAGAAAAGATGGGAAAAGTGTTGAAAGATGGATCCTCAAATTGGTACAAGTTGTGGCTTTATAAAAGACTAGAATCGGGCATCCACACGGGTATGTGGAATTTTCACACGCCTCTGTGGATTTTTGAAAATATGATTTTTTGCATGCTGTGAACAGTAACTACTACAGTGCTCCGCCAAAATACTCCCAAATCCACAATTTTCATCGAGGCAACATAAACGAGCACACGTCTATGGCGTAGATCGTGTCGCTTCTTCAATAAAAGGTCTCATTGGTGAAAATCTTGCCATCATTGCACAAGTTGGGATAGGCGAATGTGACTGCCTTTGTGCCCCTCCAAGCCATTGTAATTGCTTGAGTGCATGGAGGTTGGCACACATTCACGTATTTTCAATCACAACTTGTGTCTTTACATTTGTTCACTCCAATACTTCATCAACAAAGTATAATCGCAATTTACTTTGGCTTCTTTCTTTCATATTTTTCTTCACAACCCTTCGTGCATGAAAGTTCACAAATACACATGCATTAGCGCTATAACATGATAAAAGTAATGCTCATAGTAGGAAAGAATACTTCGTATTACTAATACACAAGCATTTATCAAACTCCCCCACACTTAAACTTTTGCTTGTCCTCAAGAAAAAAATACAACATTGAAGCATAGAAGAAGGAATTATTGAGAGTGCTTGGCCTTAGGTTCACCAAAGCATTCAAGGGAAGCATTCTACAAGTAAGAGAAATTTCAACACTAGATATAAAAAATCATTGTTCTAGCTAAAAACTCGAATCAAAATGACAACAAATCTGAAATCGTGTACGGGTGTGAACTCACTAAAATCAACCCAAAGTATACTCAAAGTTCTAAGCATAACGGACTTATTTATATACAAAACAAAGAAAATTGGTGGTAGTAGCTTCACACATCTTCTAAGGTAGCCCTTTCAAAAGAGGCCGCTAAGGTGGATTTCATACTTTCGAGGTTATAGCTCTTTCTACAGGGGTAGTAACTTTCACTCATCCCATGAGATAGCTTTTTCGCTCATTAGGGCATAACTAGTATCCGACTTATGAGAGTAGCTTCATACTTCATAGGTGGTAGCTCTTTCCACCCCAAATGCACAACTAAAACAAGTTTTTCTTTTTGCAAAATAACATAAAAAACAAAACTAATTAGTCGCTGAAACATCAAACTTGAGTTTGCAAAAGAGTTTAATGAGTGAGTAGTGCAACAAGTGTCAATCAGATAAAAATTCCTAAAAATCCAAGTAAAAAATAGAGCATGAAAACATTCAATGTTAAAAATTCTCCTAAAGTCAAGAATACAATCATTGCAACTAACGTGAATGGCCATTGGCTACATGAGCATGTATGTCAATCAAAACTTATGTAAAAGACATGTGGAAAGTGAACTCCCCCACACTTAAGATTTACATTGTCCTCAATGTACACATGCAAGCACAATAATAGTATAGCAAATCAAAACACATGTGGGAATGGGAAATTAAAACAATACTCCACTGTCTCCTAGTGGTGCGTTTGGTGGAGCTAAATCCTTGGGAGTGGAGTTCCAACGGGTTGTGAAGCACACACGGTCAAGTGTAAAACATCTTGCCCGTGTCGTTGACTAGTTCTTAATTCCCATACTGACAAGACCATCTGCACGCATACACAAGGGGGTTCAATAAATCTTAATAAACAAAAATAACTCGAGTATATAAAAGTAAATCAATGAAATATAACTTGAGACAAAAATAAAAGATAAACTCAGAAGATAGATCCTTTCTGAGTGTATAAGTCAAAAAGATGATGTAAAAATTAAATACAAAAACATAAATAAAATGAAAAATGCATCAAGCATTGGTGTTGTGCACTGGCTGCTCTACTACTGCTGGTGAAGATACTACAATAGGTGGATCGACTGGTGCTGGAATGGTTGATGATGGTGCTGGAGGTTCCTGAGGGGTACTTGGTCTTATGATAAATGATGAGGCGACGGCTCGCTCTGATAGCTGCTGTAGGATGTCGAGACATGCCATCAGCTCTGTATGCTACGCAGCCTGTGTCGCGCGAACCTTGGTAATCTTGGTCTGAAGCACACACACAACTCCATCGAGCCTCTCAAAATGATCATAGGTTCGTGATGTGGAGAACATGCATAGTGGAGGCGGCTCTTGTGCTGCAGGGGGTGCCTTGGGCTCCGTATGCTCGGGCTGAGGCTCGGGAGCCTGCTATGACCCATTAGCTGCGTCACATCCGGCCCCAAAGCTATCTCTGGATTAGGAATAATCAGCACATTCACTCCTGGCCTATACCCGTGTAGCATCCCCATCTGTCTAATCATCTCTATGCCTAGGGGGGCAGGTATGATCACCTTCTCGGCCCCTCTAATCGCATCTAGGAGACCCATACCCATGATAAGTGTCATAATGTAGGGACCGGAGAAGAGGACCCCGATCCTAGCATACTGTCCCTGGTGTCTCAGATACTTGGCTACAATATGTCCCAGATGTAACGGCTTGCTCTATACCACGGAGTACAAATATAGAAGCTCCTGTCCGATTAGAACTCTGGTATTATCACCACGGCCATTCACGGATCTGCTCAAGATGGCGTGAATGTATCTGTAGCTCGGCCGATATAAACAAGTAGCCTTCAACACCCCGGGCTCATACTACCCATGTCCACATAGCGCTCTGTAAGTGCGCTGCTGTGTCAAGCTATGTGGGTAGTCTATGGGCAAACGATCGTACTCCTCAGTGTCTGTGAATGCCTCATCATACAACCCAAGTCTAACTAAAAACTGCATAATGCTCATACTCTGATAATGTCTAAGTGTGCAGAATTGTATGGTGTCGACGCTATCAAAGCTGGAGTAGGAGCAGTTAAACTCAAATGAAGCGAGAACATCTAATGTAAGCATACGGATAGCTGGCTCTTTAATCAATAGTAAATGCTGCCAACTACCCACTGAGAGGAGGTCATCAACCTCATCAGCCATGCCATCAACCAACTGTACCTCACTAATTGCACTCACATCCGGAAATCGAGTTTGACCGAACTTGAGTTTGGATAATCTAGCAAATTGGGCCTAGTGCTCTGGAATAACAAATTCTAACTGCTCTGGCTCGGAAGATGCCTCTCAAGGATGCTTGCCGACCACTTTCTTAGTCTTGGAAGTCATATCTGCAAGTATTGAAAAGAAAATCAATCAATTAAATTCACAAAACAATACTGCCGGAATCCGCACGGCCGTGTGGAAATTCCACACTCCTTTGTAAATCCACTAGGCGTGAAAGCTGTAAGGCCACTATACTAAAAATCCACAAATACACCAAAAAATTGTTTCTAAACTAATTATAAACCCTAATACTATCTTTTATTTTAGAAATATCTTATATTTTTTGGTTTTTAACCAAAAACATAATCCAATGTTTTCTTTTCCAAATGTCTAGTATTTTGCGAACAAAACCTGAATCTTATGTTTCTTTTGGGAATATCTGCTATTTTTTTGAATAAAAACTCTAATCCTATATTTTCTTTTGGGAATGCCTCCTACTTTTTTTGAAATGTCCTATATTTGTCAACCAAAACCCTAATCCTATGCTTTTTCTTTTCAGATTGCCTCCTATTTTCCAATCCAAACCCAAAAACTACGTTTTCTTTTCAAAATATCTCGTATCTTTCAATTAAAATTCAAATCCTATGTTTCTTTTCAGAATGTGTCCTATTTTCAGTTTTGAATCAAAACCCTAATCCATTTTTTTCTTTTCGGAATATCTCCAATTTTTGAAACAAAACCCTAATCTTTTCTTTTTTTTAGAATGTCTACTATTTTTTAATCATAACCCTAATGCTATTGTTTTCTTATAGTAATGCCTACTATTTTTCAATCAAAACTCTAATCCAATGTTTTCTTATTGAAATGTGTCATATTTTTCAATCAAAACCATAATCATATGTTTTCTTTTTAGAATGTCTACTATTTTTTAATTAAAACCCTAACCCTATATTTTCTTATAGTATTCTCTCCTATTTTCCAATCAAAAAACTAATCTTATGTTTGTTTTGAAGAATGTCTGTTATTTTCTAATCAAAACAATAATCGTATGTTTTCTTATCGTAATGTCTAATATTTCTTAACCAAAACCCTAATCCTAAGTTCTTTTTGGAATGCCTCTTATATTTTAATCAAAACCCAAATTCTATGTCTTTATTTCTGGAATGCGTCATATTTTTGAATCAAAACCCAAATCTTATGTTTTTGGAAATATTTGCTATTTTCTATTCAAAACAATACCCTAATCTCATGTTTTTTTTAGAATACCTCATGTTTTTAAAACAATACCCTAATCTCATGTTTTCTTTAGTCAATGTCTGCTATTTTTTAATAAAAACAATAATCCTATGTTTTCTTTTCCAAATGTCTTATATTTGTCAATCAAAACTCCCAATCCAATGTTTTCCTTTCGGATATCTACTTCTTTTGAATCAAAATTTTAATCCTTTATTTTCTTATAGTAATGTCTTCTATTTTTCAATAAAAAAACCTAATCCTATGTTTTCTTGTCGGAATAAATATTATATTTGAATCAAAACCCTAATCCTACATTTTCTTTTCAAGAATGTCTTCTATCTTTTAATCAAAATCCTAATCCTATGTTTTCTTTTCGGAATGTTTCCTATCTTGCAATCAAAACCGTAACCCTTTCTTTCCTTTTCAGAATGCCTATTATTTTTTAATTGAAACGCTATGTTTTTTATGGTAACGTCTCTGTTTTTTTGAATCAACCGAATCCTATATTTTCTATTCTTACTGTCTCCTATTTATCATGTTTAAAATAAAAACCCTAACCTATGATTTTTCGTTGGGAATGTCTATTATTTTTCAATAAAAAACTTAATCCTGTCTTTCCTTTTTGAAATGACTGCTATTTTAAAATCAAAAACCTAATTCCATGGTTTTTTTAATGTGTCCTATTTTATGTTTTTAATCAAAACCCTAATCCTATGTTTTATTCTTTTCGGAATTTCTCCTATTTTGCAAACAAAGCTCGAATCCTATGTTTTTTTTTCGTAATGTCTCCTATTTACATTTTTGAATCAAAACTCTAACCTATGTTTACTTTTTGGAATGTCTCCTATTTTTCAATCACAATCCTAATCCTTTCTTTTCTTTTTGAAATGTCTTCTATTTTTTAATCAAAACCCCAATCTCTATGTTTCTTTTGGAATGTGTCCTATTTTTCAGTTTTTAATCAAAACCCTAATTCTATGTTTTCTTATAATAATGTTACCTATTTTTTAATCAAAATTCTAATTCTTAGTTTTCTTTTCAAAATGTTTTATATATTTCAATCAAAACCCTAATCCTATATTTTCTTTTCGGAATGTCTGCTATTTTTAAATCAAAACACTAGTCCTTTGTTTTTTTTTCGAAATGTCACATTTTTTCTAATCAAAACCCTAATCTTTTTTTCTTTCTATAAGGTCTCCTATCTATCATTCAAAGGCAAAATCCTTTTTTTTCTTTTCTAAATGTCTCCTATTTATCAGTTTTGAATCAACACATAATCCTTTGCATTATTTTCAGAAAGCCTCATTTTTTTTAATCAAAACCCTAATCCTATGTTTTCTTATAGTAATGTCGCCTAATTTTTCAATCAAAATCCTAATCGTTAGATTTCTTTTGAAAATGTTGCATATATTTCAATCAAAACCTTAATCCGTTGTTTTTTTTTAAGAATGTATCATTTTTTCTAATCAAAAGGCTAATCTTTTTTTTTCTTTTCGTACTATCTCCTATCTATCATTCAAAACACAAATCCTTTGTTTTCTTTTCCAAATGTCTCCTATTTATCAATTTTTAATCAAAACCCTAATATTATGTTTTGTTATAGTAATGTCTTCTATATTTTAGGTTTGAATCAAAACCCTAATCCTTTCTTTTCTTTTTCAGAATGCCTCCTATGTTTGAATTAAAACCCCTAACACTTTCTTTTCTTTTTAGAATGTCTACAATTTTTTAATCAAAACCCTAATCGTATGTTTTATTTTCGGAATGCTTACTATATTTGAATCAAAACCCTAATATCCTATGTTTTCATTATGGAATGTATGCTATTTTTTAATCAGAACCCTAATAATATGTTTTCGTTTAGAAATGTCCCCTATTTCTCGATTGTTAATAAAAATTTTAATCCTATATTTTTCAATTAAAACCCTTATCGTAAGTTTTATTTTCAAAATGTTTCATATATTTCAATCAAACCCTAATCCTATTTTCTTTTCAGAATGTCCACTATTTTTTAATCATAACCCTAGTTTTTTGTTTTCTTTTCGAATGTCTCTCTTTTTTTAATCAAAACCCTAATTCAAAAATAGGACACATTCCCAGTAGATAACATAAGATTATGGTTTTTATTCAAAACTGAAAAATAGAAGATATTCCAAAAAGAAATAATAAGATTATGGTTTTGTTTTATAATAGAGTAGGCATTCCGAAAAGAAAACAAAGGATTAGGGTTTTGATTCAAAATTGAAAAATTGGACACATTTTGAAAAGAAAACATATGATGATTGTTTTGATTGAAAACTAGCACATGTTTCCAAAAGAAAACATAATGTTAGGGTTTTGATTAAAAACTAATAAATAGTAGATATAGGATTCAGATTTTAATTGAAAGATAGGAGACATTTTGAAAAGAAATTATAGGATTAGGGATTTGATTGATAAATTTGATACATTTAAAAAAAATAATAATATAGGATTAGGGTTTTGATTGAAAAATCCGAGACATTACTATGAGAAAATATAGGATTAGAGTTTTGATTAAAAACCAAAAAATAGGAGGCATTTCCAATCAAAACCTTAATCCTAATCCTATGTTTTTATTTACAGAATATCTCCTATTTTTTTAATAGGAGGTATTCCAAAGAAAAACATAGGATTAGGGTTTTGATTGAGAAAAAGGAGACATTCTGAACAGAAAACATAGGATTAGGTTTTGAATCAAAACTCTAATCTTTTTCCTTTTTTCGAAAACATAGGATTTGGGTTTTGATTGAAAAATAGGAGACATTCCGATAAGAAAATCGAGAATTAGGGTTTTGATTGAAAAGTAGCAGACATTTCCAAAAGAAAACATAGGATTGATGTTTTGATTGAAAAATATGACATTCTGAAAAAATAACATTGGATTATGGTTTTGATAAAAAATTAGTAGACACTCCCAAAACAAAACATAGGATTAGGGTTTTGATTAAAAAAATGAGACATTGAGAAAAGATAGGATTAGGTTTTTGATTGAAAAATAGGGGACATGAGAAAAGATAGGATTAGGTTTTTGATTGAAAAATAGGGGACATTTTCGAAAAGGAAAAATATATGATTAGAATTTTGATTCAAAAATAGTAGACATTTTGAAAAGAAAATATTCGGATTAGGGTTTTGATTCGAAAATAGCAGACATTTCCTATCCCATAATCCTATGTTTTCTTTTAGAATTGACACCTATTTTTGAAGCAAAACATTAATCCTATTTTTTTAATTTAAACCATAATCTTATGTATTTTCTTTTTCAGAATGTTTAATCCTATATTTTATTTTCATAATGGCTCTTATTTTTGAATCAAGACTCTAATCTTATATTTTCTTTTGGGAATGTCTACTATTTTTGAATCAAAACAATAATCGTATGTTTTCTTTTTCGTAATGTCTCATATTTTTTAATCAAAACCCTAATCCTAAGTTTTTTTTTGAAATGCCTCCATTTTTTTAATGAAAACCAAAATCGTATGTTTTCATTTCGGAAACATAGGATTCCGGTTTTCATTGAAAGATAGGAGATATTAAAAAAAACATAGGATTAGGTCTTTGATTAAAAATTGAGAAATAGGAGGCATTCCGAAAAAAAAAACATAGGATTAGGATTTTGATGGAAAAATATGAGACATTTTCGAAAAGAAAACATGGGATTAAGATTAGGTTTTGATTAGAAATGTCTCCTATTTTACGATTTTTAATCGAAACCCTAATCATTGTTTTCTTATAGTAATGTCTCCTATTTTTCAATCAAAATCCCAATCCTATATTTTATTTTCGAAATGTCTCATATTTTTAAATCAAAATCTTAATCCTATGTTTTCGTATAGTAATGTCTCCTGTTTTTCAATCTAAAACATTACTCCTATATTTTCTTTTCAGGATGGCTCCCGTTTTTGAATTAAAAAGCCTAATCCTATGTTTTATTTTTTTGGATTAGGGTTTTGATTCAAAAATATGAGCCATTATAAAAAGAAAACATAGGATTCAGATTTTTTATTGAGAGATAGGTGACATATCGAAAATAAAACATTGGATTTTAGTTTTGATTGAAAAATATGAGACATTCGAAAAAGAAAACATAGAATTAGGTTTTTAATTGAAAAATATGAGACATTACTATCATAAAACATAGGATTATGGTTTTGATTAAAACCAAAAAACTAGTGGACATTTCCAATCAAAACCCTAATCCTAAACTTATGTTTTTGTGGAATGACTCCTATATTTTAATAGGTTTCATTACAAAAAGAAAAATAGGATTAGAGTTTTGATTGAAAAATTGGAGACATTCTGAAAAGAAAAACAATGGATTTGGTTTTGAATTAATACCCTAAACCAATGTTGCCTTTTCGGAAAACATAGGATTTGGGTATTTATTGAAAAATAGGAGACATTACTATAAGTAAACATAGAATTAGGATTTTGATTCAAATATAGTAGGCATTCCAAATAAAAAACATAGAATTATGGTTTTGATTAAAAACTGAAAAATAGGGGACATCTCCCATTTTTTTATTAGGCTTTTAATTGGAATGTTTTATTTTCTTTTCATAATATCTACTATTTTTAAATCAAACCACTAATCCTAATACGAGCCATTCCTATTTTTGAATAAGAACGCAAATCTGCTAATTTTTAATCAAAACCCTAATCCGATGTTTTCTTCTAGGAATGTCCCATATTTTTTCTATTGAAACCCTAATCATATATTTTTTTCAATTAAGAGATAGGAGACATCTCCCATCTTTTATTAAGTCATAAAGAAGAAGACTCACTCAAAGCATCAATATAATTATAACTTGGAAACAAACCATAATGCCGCACATCCACACAAGTCCTTAAGATGTTCTCAAAACTCTCTCTCTCTCTCTCTCTGCTTTTAATCTTCACTATAACAACAAGAACACCATTAGAGTTTCAAGCTAAAGCTCTTCACCAATTGAAGTCCAAACTCAAGAACAAAGATTCAGTCTTGAGCTCATGGTCTCCAGCAACCACTCCCTGTTCATGTCTTGGCATCACTTGTTCATTCCTAAACATCTTTCAAATAAACCTTTTATATCTACAATATGTCACCACATAGGTGGTAGAGGAGACAGTAGCCACCGAGGAAGATGTAATTTAGGGTTGTGGCAAGACAGACACCACCTTGGGCTAGCCTTTTCCGTATTTGAGGCATGCGAGTGAAGAGGTAATCTTTTATATCACAAAAGGAAAGGTATTAAAATAACTGTCTCATGGACAATCGGTGATCGATGCATGAATACAAAATGAAGAGTAGTACAGAGAAAGATGATTTGGATTAATAACATGTCGTCCCCTGGTCTAATTTAGCTATATATAACTTGCACCACAATTTAGTTATAGAAAAAATGATGTGTGATTTATTACATCTCATAAATTTATACAAATTGGAATGCTGATCTTTTCGCTTTGAACTAGAAAAATAGAAGAGTGAAACCACCTCGAAAAGAGTGCTTCCTGGTAAGGCATTCTTGTATGCAAATTTGCATGCTAAGCTGATGCTCTCTGCAGCATACCTGGTTAGTAAACCATTTATCACTCATAAGTTCATTGCATATGATAGGATGTGCATGCAATGTACTCAATAAATACAAAGTCATAGGATGTGCATGAAATTGCAATTTAATATAAAATATCCCTGTGACCCTTCAGATGGTAATACTCATCCCACCCACTCTTCATAGAAACCAAGTCAATTTGTTTCTCATTAACCATATTGGTATATACTCATATCATTGAGAACATACTTTAGTTTACCTATAACCATGACATCTTACAATTTAAATCAGAAAAACCTTTAATCAATGACAAAACCTTATTTTTCAGTAAACACACAAGTTTTGCAAGATATATTAACAACACATATAAAGTTATTTGTTCTAGCTTTGTTGCAGCTTTAGTATTTGTAGATTAAATTTATATTTTAAAGACAACTAGCTTTCCTGCACACACAAACCCACACTTAAAAGTCTCAGCATACCCATATCTGTTAAAGGAATATTGTTCAGACTATTCCCCACAACTAAGAGAGACTTACCAGTATACTTGTCTTGATATGTTCTATAATCATTGACAGATATGTTGTACTTTTTCAGGGTTGTGTCTATGATGAAGGTATCCATACCTAAACAACAAAATAGCCACTTACGAGATGATAGCAGCATAGCGTAACATTTGTGATGATCATTTAGTACTCATCTATTGTTTACTATAACCAAGAAGAGGAACTATATTTGTTCATAATTTTTCATGGTTTGCATTTTGAGTGGCATCGCAGATGCCCATGATGCCATGTAGATTGGCATTTTGCACACAAAAGCAATCCGAAAATAAATGAACTGCTAAGACTGAATGAGAGTTGATTTTTGGGTTGCTGAGCAATTTAACATGAACCTTATTCATGTAAAGCTGCTGACATCTATAATGCTTGAACCATATCAAGAGAAAAAAAAAGAACACAAAACAAAGAAGTAAATAGTAGGTCTTGCAAACTGCGTTAATTGACAATATGGAATTTTTCAGTCATAAACTTACTCAATGGACTTAAACTAAAAAACAGACCTGATGGATGTCTCCCATGAAAGAGATACGAACAAGAGAGACTCTGTGAGATTATTTGAAACCCACAGAACCACCATACACTATAATCAAATAAAGAGAAGATCTTTTCACTTTTATCAACATCCACTTGCCAAAGAGGTGCAGAAAAATTCAATTTTTTTATCCTGTGGAAACTCAATAAAATTAGGCAAAAATGAAAACTTGTTGCATGTATTATACCCGTTGATATCCAAGATCAAGAGTTGCGTCTCTAAAACAAATTTATGTCCAAAAAATAGAATCAGATTCCAAAGTCAAAAAGATGATGATAACATGGCTAAGAAACAAGTAGAAAAGCCGACAAGTTCTGTAACTTGTCTTTAAAACATTCTTTTAATGAAGGGTAGTTTACAATGAAAGCATCTAATTTTAAAGAAAAAAGGCATTTTGAGCTTCATTGTAAACTTGAAAATTAAAATAAAAAAACAAATTAGCAAAGTATAAAATAAACTTTGCTTTTATGAAAATAGGAAAATACTAATAGAAATCTCACCAACAAAATAGAAATACTAATGTTAGGAAGATGAAACATTTATCTTAATTTTTAGAAATTGCATCTGCAAAATAAAAATGAATAATTTAGTTTATGTCTTATAAAATAAATAAAAACTCTTCTCCATATGAAATTGATCACCAGTAGAAGCTATCTGATCTTGATCGCCATCTTCATTGGGATTAGAAGATCTGATGCCATTTTTTTGTGAGTGAGATGTCCACGGACCCTATAAGATATACTTGTAGTTATCTAGACATGAAACATCCTCATATAATTTAGCATTTTATATTAAAAAAATATACCTTATTAGATTTTGCAAACAATAAAGTAGCAACACCAGTTTCCACACCAATTTAGCGACCAGTAGTATGAATCAATATATCTACTTTGTTCTTCAAATCTGTAATATCATTTTCCATCAAGCTATTTTGACTTTCTAAGTATCTATTTTGACTTTCCAAGCGCCTATTTTGGCTTTCTAGGCATTCACACCTTTCCATTAGTTCACAACGAGTAGGATGAGGTCCATGAAGGTCTTTAAGTGAAACTCCTAGACCATACATTCTGCAACGCCCATGGTTATCTTCTCCCATGACCAGGGAGAATATTTTATCCCTTACCGTAATAGAACTTTGGGAATCCTCTAGTAGTTGGGATGACAAAGTATTCATTTTGGCCTATAAAAGAATTTTATACTCTATAAAATAGGTAGAACATATTAAAATTAATGGATATTATGTACAGAATAAGAAAAAATTTGAACTATGTACAACTCTTTCTTCTACAACAGCATCAACAAATGTCCAATCTATTTCTTCATCTAACTTGTAAAACACGTCTAGTCATGATGGTTCTACCCCATCATTATTGATAGTCTAGTACAACAAAAAGTTAATTT
Organism: Dioscorea cayenensis subsp. rotundata; assembly: GCF_009730915.1. Classification (NCBI taxonomy): domain Eukaryota; kingdom Viridiplantae; phylum Streptophyta; class Magnoliopsida; order Dioscoreales; family Dioscoreaceae; genus Dioscorea; species Dioscorea cayenensis. The sequence goes on from NC_052490.1 coordinate 13,054,451, forward strand.
CATATTAATCATATGAGACATTCCAAAAAACAAAACTTATTATTAGGGTATGGATTGAAAAATAATAGGCATTCCAAAAAGAAAATATACGATTAGGGTTTTGATTGAAAAATATGAGACATTCTGAAAAGAAAATAATTTATTAGGGTTTTGATTAAAAATTGACAGACATTCCAAAAACAAAAGATAGAATTAGAGTTTTGATTCAAAAAAATAAGACATTTCAAAAAAAAACAACAAAGCATTAGGGTTTATTCCAAACCAAAAAATAAGACACATTTCAAAAGAAAAAAGGGGATTAGTGTTTTGATTAATAAATAGAAGACATTACAAAAAGAAAACATAGGATAAAGATTATGATTTTTATTCAAAAATAGGAGGCATTACGAAAAAAAAACATAGGTTTAGTGTTTTCAATGAAAGATATGAGACATTGTGAAAGAAAACAGAAGAATAGGGTTTTGAATCAAATATTGTAGGCATTCTGAACAGAAAATATAGGATTAGGGTTTCGATTCAAAAATTGAAGACATTAAGAAATAACAGACATTCCCAAAAGAAAATATTAGATTAGGATTTAATTCAAAAATAGGAGGGATTTCGAAAAGAAAAAATAGGATAAGGATTTTAATTAAAAAATATGAGGCAATACGTAAAGAAAATATTGGATTAGGTTTTTGATTCAAATATAGTATTCATTCAAAAAGAAAACATAGGATTAGGGTTTTGATTGAAAAATAGTGAGACATTACTATAAGAATACATAGGATTAGGGCTTTGATTCAAAAATAGGAGGCATTACTATAATAAAAATATAGGAGTAGGATTTTGATTGAAAAATATGAGACTTTCAAAAAGAAAATATAGGATTGTTGTTATGATTAAAAAATAACAATCATTCCCAAAATAAAACATAGGATTATGGCTTTGATTAAAACTAGGAAGCATTCGCAAAAAAAACTTAGGATTAGAGTTCTGATTAAAAAATATGTGATATTATGAATAGAAAACATATAATTATTGTTTTGATTCAAAAATTGTAAACATTCCCAAAAGACAATATAGAATTAAGGTTTTAATTAAAAATGGTAGACATTCTCTATAGAAAAAAACATAAGATTAGGGTTTTAATTCAAAACGGAGAAATAGAAGGCATTAAGAAAAGAAAACATACGATTCAGGTTTTGTTTGCAAAATAGAAGGCATTCTAAAAATTAAAGATAAGATTATGATTTTGATTTAGAACAGAAAAATATGAGACATTTCAAAAAGAAAACATAGGATTAGTGTTTTAATTCAAAAATAGTAGCCATTAAGAAAAGAAAACATAGGATTCAGGTTTTGATTGAAAGATAGGAGACATTTAGGCATTTCAAAAAGAAAATATAGGATAATTGTTTCGATTGAAAATTACGAGACATTACTATAACAAAACATATGATCATGGCTTTTATTAAAAAATAAGAGGCATTAAAAAAAAACTTAGGACTACGATTTTGATTCAAAAATAGTAGACATCAAAAAAAGAAAAATAGGATTTTGGTTTTGATTGAAAGATAGGAGACATTACAAAAAGAAAACATAAAATTAGTGTTTTGATTAAAAATAAGGAAACAATACCAAATCCTATTTTCAAGCAAAACATATGATTAGGGTTATGACTGAAAAATGGGGCATTCCCAAAAGAAAAAAAAAAGGATTAGAGTTTTGATTGAATAATATGAGACATTTTGTGAAGAAAACATACAATAATTGTTTTAATTCGAATCTGAAAAATAGGAGATATTCAGAAAAGAAAACATTAGATTAGAGATTTAATTCAAAAAGAGGAGACATCACAAATAGAATACATTGATTTAGGGTTTTCATTAAAAAATAGGAGACATTCCAAAAAATAAAAAAAATAAGAGACATTCCAGAAGTAAGATATAGGATTGCGTGTTCGATTTAAAACTGGAAAAGTAGGTGACATTATGAAAAGAAAACATAAAATTAGTATTTTGATTAAAAACAAGGAGACATCTGAAAAGCAAAAATAGAATTAGAGTTTTGATTAAAAACTGAAAAAAATTAAACTTAAAACTGAAAAAGTAAGTGACATTATGAAAAGAAAACATAAAATTAGTATTTTGATTAAAAACAAGGAGACATCTGAAAAGCAAAAATAGAATTAGAGTTTTGATTAAAAACTGAAAAAAATTAAACATTCCGAAGAGAAAATGTAGGATTAGTGTTTTGATTCAAAACAAAATATAGGAGACATTCCAAAAAGAAAAACATAGAATTAAGGTTTTCATTCAAACTTTGAAGACATTATGAGAAGAAATAATAGGATAATGTTTTTGATTTAAAAACAAAAATTAAGTGGCGTTCCAAAAAATAGAACATCGGATTAGGGTTTTAGTTAAAAAATAGGGCACTTATCGAGATGAAAACATAGGATTAGGGTTTATATTAAAATATATAAGACAATATGAAAAGCTAGCAAAGGATTAGGGTTTCCAATGAAAACTAAAAAATAGAAGAATTTCTGAAAATGAAATATAGGATTAGGGTTTGATTCAAAAGTGGGTGACATTCTGAAAAGAAATGATTATATTTTTGAATAAAAAACAATAGGGGACATTTTGAAAATAAAACATATGATTAGGGGTTTGATTAAAAACTGATAAATAAGAGACATTCGAAAATGAAAATATAGGATTAATTTTTTGATTGAGAAATATGAGATGTTACTATAAGAGAATATAGGATTAGAGTTTTCATTAAAAACCGTAAAATAATGGATATTTCCGAAATAAAATAATGAATTACAATTTCGATTAAAAAAATAACAGATATTCCGAAGAGAAAACATAGGAATAGGGTTTTGAATAAAATATAGTAGGCATTCCAAAAAGAAAAGAAAGGATTATGTTTTTGATTCAAAAATTTGAGCCATTGACATTACTATAAAAAAAACATTGGATTAGGATTTTGATTGAAAAATAGTAGACATTACTATAAAAAAACATAGTATTAGGGTTTTGATTCAAAAATAGCAGATATTCCGAAAAGAAAACATAGGATTATTGCTTTGATTCAAAAATATGAGACATTCCCAAAAAAAAAACACAGGATTAAGGTTTTGATTGAATGATAGGAGGCACTCAAAAAAGAAAACATAAGAGTATGATTTTTATTCAAAAATATGAGGCATTATGAAAAGAAAACATAATCAAAGATTCCCAAAAACAAAAGCTAGGATCAGGGCTTTGATTTAAAAATAGACGCATTCCAAAAAAAAAAACAAAGTATTAGGGTTTTATTTAAAAACTGAAAAATAGGAGAAATTCTGAAAAGAAAACATAGGATAAGATTTTTGAATGAAAAATAGAAGATATTTTGAAATGAAACTATAGGTTTTGGTTTTGATTGAAAAATATGAGCCAATATTATAAGAGAACATAGCATTAAGGTTTTGATTAAAAACTAAAAAATAGTGGGACATTTCTAAAATAAAATATAGGATCACAGTTTTGATTAAAAAATAGCAGATATTTCCAAAAGAAAACATAGGATTATGGTTTTGACCCAAAATAGCCTACACATCGAAATGAAAAGAAAGGATTATGTTTTTTTAATTAAAAAATAGGAGCCATTCCAAAAGGAAATATAGGATTAGGTAGACATTGAGAAATTAAAATATAGGATTAGGGTTTTGATTGAAAATAAGAGACATTACTATAAGAAAATATAGGATTTGGGATTTTTGATTCAGAAATAGCAGACATTCCCAAAAGAAAATATAAGATTATGATTTTGATTAAATAATAGGAGGCAGTCAAAAACAACTAAGGATTAGGGTTTTAATATAAAAAAATATGAGACATTCATGAAAAAAAACATGAGATTAGTGTTTTGATTCAAAAATAGGAGGCATTCGAGAAGAAATAATATGATCAGGTTTTTGATTGAAAAAGGAAATTTAGGTGGCATTCTGAAAAGAAAACATAGGATTAGGGTTTTAGTTAAAAAATAGAAAACATACCGAAAAGAAACATTTGATTGTTGTTTTGATTAAAAATATGAGACATTACAAAAAGAAAACATACGATTATTGTTTTGATTCAAAAATAGCAGATATTGGAAAAATAAAACATAAGATTAGGATTTTGATTAAAAAATATAAGGAATTCCGAAAAGAAAACGCATAATTAATATTTTTATTCAAAAATAAAATGCATTATGAAAAGAAAAAACATAGGATTTGGCATTATGAAAAGAAAATATATTATTGATGTTTTGATTGAATAATTTGAGACATTTCAAAAAGAAAACATAGGATTCGGGTTTTGTTTGCATAATAGGAGACATTCTGAGAAGAAAACATAGGAGTAGTGTTTTTGATTCAAATATATTAGGTATTATGAAAAGAAAACATTGAATTACGGTTTTGCACGTAAAATTAGAGACATTACTATAAGAAATCATATGATTAGGGTTTTGATTAAAAAATAGTAGACATTCCGAAAAAAACATAGGATTAGTGTTTTGATTAAAATATATCGTAGGCATTCTGAAAAACAAACATAGGATTAGGGTTTTGATTGAAAAATACGAGACATTATGAAAATAAACCATAGGATTAGGGTTTTAAATAAAAAATGGCAGACATTGAGAAAGGAAAAATAAAGATTAGTGTTTTGATTAAATATAGGAGGCATTCTAATACCAAAACATGGGATTAGGGTTTCAATTAAAAAATATGAGATATTAAGAAAAGAAACATAGTATTCAGGTATTTGTTTGCAAAAAAGGAGACATTCCAAGAAGATAATATAGTACTGCAGTTTTGATTCCAATATAGTAGCCATTTTGAAAAGAGAACATAGGATTAGAGTTTTGATTGAAAAATTAAAGACATTACTCTATGAAAACTTAGAACTATGGTTTTGATTTAAAAATAAGAGACATTACTAAAAGAAAACATAGGATTAGGATTTTGAATGAAAAATAATGGAGATTACCATAAGAAAACATAGGATTAGGGTTTTCATTCAAAAAAATAATAGACATTCTGAAAATAAAACATAGGATTATGCTTTTGGTTGAAAAATATGAAACATTTCGAGAAGAAAACACATGATTAGGCTTTGAAGGAAAAATAGGAGACATTACTATAATAAAGTATTGGATTAGAGTTTTGATTAAAAATCAAAAAATAGCTGACATTTCCAAAAGAAAATTTATGATTTGCGATTTATTCAAAATAGGATACTTTCCGAAAAGAAAACAAAAGATTAGTGTTTTGATTTAAAAATAGGAGGCATTAAAAATATAGAATTATGGTTTTGATTCAAATATAGTAGGCATTCCGAAAAGAAACACATAAGATTACGATTTTGATTGAAAAATAAAGGACATTACTATAAGAAAACGTGGGATAAGCTTTTTGAATTAAAAATAGTAGAGATTTCGATAAAAAAACAAATGATTAGATTTTTGATTCAAATATAGTAGCCATTCCTAAAATAAAACATTACATTAGGGTTTCGATTGAAAAATAGGAAACATTAGTATAAGAAAACATAGAATTAGCATTTTGATTTAAAATATTGTAGACATTCCCAAAAAAAAAACACGTAGGATTAGGGTTTTTACTTGAAAAATAGGAGGCTTTCTGAAAAAAACATAGGACTAGGGTTTCATTAAAAAATGTGACATACCGAAAAAGAAACAAATTAGTAGGCATTCCAACAATTAAACATTGGATTAGGATTTTTGATTAAAAAATATTACACATTACTATAAGAAAACAGAGGATTAGGGTTTTGATTAAAAAATTATAGACATTCCGAAAAGAAAACATAGGATTAGGGTTTTGATTGAAATATAGTAGGGCATTCTGAAAAGAAAAACATAGAATTAGTGTTTTAATTAAAAAATAAAAGAGACTACGAAAAGAAACCATATGATTAGGGCTTTAATTCAAAAATAGGAAACATTCTGGGAAAAAAATACATAAGATTAGGGTTTTGATTGAAAAATATGGCACATTACTATAAGAAAACATAGGATTAGAGTTTTTGATTATAAACCAAAAAACATTGGGCATTTCCAAAAGAAAACATAGGATTAGAGTTTTGATTCAAAAATAGCTGACATTCCCATAAGAAAACATAGGATTAGGGATTTGATTCAAAAATAGCATACATTCTCAAAAGAAAAGAAAATATTAGCTTGGAGCCATTTCTAAAAGAAAATATAGGATTAGTGTTTTGATTGAAAAATAGGAGCCATTACTATAGGAAAACATAGGTTAGGGTTTTGATTCAAAAATACTAGACATTCCCAAAGGAAAAATAAAATAAGGTGAGTGAGTAGTGTATAGAGTGCGAGGTGTAACAAGTGATAATTGGGCAAAAATTCCTAAAAATTTAAGTAAAACTAGAGCATGATAATATTCAATGTTAAAAATTTTCCTAAATTTAAGAATACAACAATTGCAAATAAGGTGAACCGCCATTGCCTACATAAGCATTAAGAATGAATGCATAAGTATAGAACATGTGTAATGTAAACCCCCCTTTTAAGCTATGCATTGCCCTTAATGTACGCATGCAAGCTCAATAAAGAAATATAACAATCAAAACATGTGTGTGGAGATGGGCAATTAAAACAATACTCACCAGAAATCCAAATGGTACATTTGATGGAGCTAATTTCACTGAGAGTTGAGTTCCAATGGGTTGTGGAATACACACAACCAAGTAAAAAGCAATATGACCGTGCTCATGACTATCCCTCAATTCCAAGACTATGAAGAACATCTGCACGTATACACAAGGAGATTCTGTAAAGCTGAACAAAAGACATTAAAATCTAGTCTATAAAAATATAGAAATGAAATACAACTCGATACAATTGATAAACGAAAAGATAAACTCAGAAGAAGAATCCAATCTAAGTAATACAAGTCCAAAATAAAATGCAAAAATAAAATGCTAAAACATAAAGAAAAGGAAAAATAACGATGCCTCAAGCGTTGATATCCTGCTCTGCTGGTAGTGCTGCTGTTGCCGGTGATAATGCTGCTGGTGCTAGTGGTGGTGATTATGCTGCTGGTGATGCTGGAGGTGTCGGTAGAGCACGGGGTCTCATAACGAAAGGTAAGGTCATGTTTCACTCTAAAATCTGCTGTAGTGTGTCAAGACATGGCATCACCTCGGCGTCGGTCGCAGCCTTTATCGCACGAACCTCAGCCAGATCACCAGGCAGCCCCCCTATAGTGCTCTTAATCCTCTCAAAGTGATCATGGGCTCGAGATGGAGAAAAGATCCACACGGGTGGTAGCTCTTGTGCTACAAGGGATGATCCTGTCTCCATCTACTATGGTTGTGGCTGAAGAGCAGGCTGAGACCCCTCAGCTGCATCACCCTTAGCCTTGCCCGTCTATGGTGGTGGCATGATCATGACATAAACACTATCTCTGTATCTGCAGACCATGCACGTCAATTGCATCGTCTCTAGGCCTAAGAGAGATATGGTATAATGATCTTCTTAGGCCATCTGATAGTGTATAAGAGACCCATTCACATGATGAGTCAAGTAATGCAGGGGCCTGAGAAGAGCACTAAGGCCTTGGCATACTATCCCTGATGGCACAGGTACTCTGCCATGATGTGTCCTAGGTGGAGTGGCTCACTATATACCATTGAATATAGATAAAGCATCTCCTGATTGCTAAGAACTCCAGTAATGTCTCCACGTCCGTTCACTGATTAGCTGAGAGTTTCATGTTATTGTTTATCAATTAAAAAAATTCACGTGATTCATGCATGCATGGAAAACATGCATACTTATGTTTGTTTTTTTATTTAAATACAATCAAGATGGTGGGCCATATTAATATGCTGTGGAAATGATGAAAAGCAAGCTAAGAGTCTCATCATAAAATAAAGGCATGCACCATAAAAAAAATATAAAAAAAAATGATGAATAAAAATGATAATAATAAAATAATAAAAATGAGAAGCATAATGGCCCACCGTACATGCACCCGTGTATGAAAAAAACAAATTATGTAAAAATATATATAAAAAAATAAAAAAAGTGAGAAGTATGCACATGTGCATGACAAAATAATGAAGTAAAAAATTGATGAGTCAAAATAAAATAAAATAATGAGAAGCATGACATTCATGCATACGGGAGTAATAAAAAAATTCATAAAAAAGAGAGAGAGAGAGAATCTCTAAAAAAAATAATAATAAAGAATCAAAAGCATGCAATGTATATGTATATATATACAATAATAATAAAAAAATTGCATGCGATGTACGTGGCGGTTACTTGGCATCTTGGCAAGGATAGTAGACTTAAGATCAATACCCATGGCAAATGGAATCAGAAGAAAACTTCACTTGTAATAATTAGAAACATGAGTGAGGGATTTATGTTTTAAAATAATAAACAAATAAATAAGAAAAAATTGGCATGAAGCAGTAAACAATATCCATTGCCAAAACAGGAATAACAATAATTCTCAACTCAAGAGCATCAGTCCTTGCTTCTGCTAACTCTCCGTCTGGCTGAAAAGATGGGTACAGAGGCTAACGATGATTTGCAGACAATAATTCTTTATAGATTTGATCTTATTTTCATTAGTAAAAGATATTAAAATGTGCGACCAAGACAAGTGAATAGCTACCCACATCATCAAAGTTCCTGCTACTTATGCTAGTGGAGTCATTGACGAAGTGATGGTATTCGCGTTCGGAGATATATATATCAATATATATATATATATCAATGCATGGGTCATTGATCTTAAGTCCATTGGCAGCAGCACTTCAAGACTTGATGATTTCAAGTGTGTAAAGGAAACAGAAATGCATGCATTTAATGGTTAGTTGATGGATGCCGATGAAGCGGCAAAGCATGACTTTGTCACTGCCTTTGATGATCTAAAAAAAATCCAAATATAAGTGGTGTTGTTGGTACACATTGAATATATGTATGCATGCGTGCTGGTCTTTTAAAATAATAATAATAATAATAAAATCCAAAAAAGACATGGACCAAGAAGCATGTTATGTATGCATATAGGTAAAAATATAAAAAATAAAAAAAGTCATGCATACGTTTAAGGAAAAAGGCCATGCCTGCGTGCATGAAATTAAAAATAAAATAAAACAAAAAAAACAAAAAATAAATAGTAATAAAAGAATGAGAAAGCATGTTAATTTGCTCGAGATGAAAAATAACAAAACAAAAAAATATAAATAAAAAAATGAATGATAAAAATTAGAAATATGCAGATTCACGTGCATGTTTGTGCATGTTAAAAGAAGAAAGGGCCCCACATGTCTTACACATGGGTATATATACATATATATATATATATATATACTCAAATAAATAGAATCTACTATGATTATAATTGAAATTAAAAAAATAATAATAATAAAATAAAAATAAAAAAAATAATAAATCTGGAAATGATATGCAAGCAATTGGATAACACACTGCTAATCTCAAAGCAACAATAAGAATGCTTACCTCGAGATAGTGGTTAAATTTATCTCAAGGCAGCAATGAGATATACGACACGATGATAAGACACAGGTGGTGGTGACCTATTCATTTCAAAAACAGTGACCAAAATTATAAAAATAAAAAAAGAGAGAGAAAGATGCGGCAATGAAATATACGTCTCAAAATGGCAATGAGGCACGCAACGCAGTGGGAAGGCGTAGGCAACGACAATATATACTTATATATATATATATAAGTGATGTAATAAATATGTTTATATAATAAAATAACAAGATTTATAATTCGCAAATCTCCTTGCTCTTACTTGTACTTTTTGCCCTTAATTGGAGGTTCGTAAGATTTCTAATCTAAGGTAATTAATAATAGAGGCTTGCCTCTATTAGAAATGAAAGGACCCACAAAACAAATATGATATTTGTGCTTCGATGTATCATCCGATGTCTTTTTTCACAAAGAAGATGCCAGATGCATATTTTTGATCCCACAGAGATGTAGTTCCATGTTTAGCCCCTCACTGAGTAACTTAGTTACTCATCCCCTCTTCTTTTTCAATCCCAGGTGATAGCAGAGTAGCGAAGAAAAAGCTTGTAGTCCTCGGCAGAGATTATTTTGTGATTTTCTTAAGCTGTGTATAATACTTAAAATATTTTGGAATTTATTAGAAAGTTCCACTAGGATATTATACCTTGATATTTGGTTTTCACTTCTCTTGGATATTCCTAATTGTGTCAGTTAGGACTATGTGAGGTATGAGAGTTATACCCAATGTTTTGGGGGATGTTATCCTTATTGTTATAGTTTTCTGTGCTCTAATTGTCCATGTTTTTATGTTGTCTTCCAATGTTGTTCTTGTGTAGTAATGTTGTTGTATGTCCTCATTCTTAAATTACTTCTTGTTATTATAGAATGTTGTACGAGGGAATAGGATAGCCTTACGGTGATTTAGGGTTGAGGCAAGTGTTTGTCCTCCCTTGGGTCGTCGTGGCGGTATGTCATGTGTGGGACCCGCGTGACGGGGCGTGACATACTTCAGTGGTATCAGAGATATTTGTTTAAGATTAAGTTTAGGTTCAAGATTAGAGAGTATAACCGGGATCTAGAGTCTGTTCCTTGATTGGGTCAGAAAGTTGGTCTCTTTGTTCTTGCAACTAGTGGAACCAAGTAGAGTCTAGCATATCGCATTTGTTGCATGTAGAAAGTATTTTAAAAGGTTATCTTGTGTTTTCCTTCCAGTAAAATGCCAGCACAATGTTCACGCGCTCGCCGTGGGAGAGTTTCTTCCCCTGCTGTTGCCACACCAAGAGCTCAGAGAAGTGGGAGGTGAGGAGAACCATCCCCTCCCTCATCTCCATCGCCACCTAGGCAGGAGACCTATTGAAGGCATGATCCTACAGTGGCAGCTTATGTACATTCCCTTGAGGTTCAGGGAGCTACTCCTGTGTCTGGTTCTATTCCAACTACTGAGGCACTGGATGTATTTAGGGCTCATTAGGTTACCAAGGGAAGGCAGCCTACATATCAGGAGTATCAAGACTTCTTGGATTATTGCAGGGTTTTTGGGGGACAGACTCAGATTGTCACAGCACTTGTTCCAGCACCTACACCTCCACTTGCACCACAGGCCCAAGTAGATCCTCATGCCCCAGAAGAGGCCAGTGGACCCAGCCAAGCGTTAGCTTTCTCCAAGCTACTAAAGGAAGCACGACAACTTGGATGTGCTTCTTTTGATGTCACTAGAGATGCCATGCTTGCTAAGGAGTGGATCTAGAGGGTGATTGCTAGTTTTTGATGATATGAGCCTAGGTGGTGAGATGAGACTCAGGGTTGCTGCTAGGTTGTTAGATGGTAGAGGTCGAATTTGGTGGGAAAGTTTGAAGAGCAGATCATTTGGGCATGTTACTTGGTCATACTTCTTCCGTGAATTTGATGAAAAATATTACACACAATATCATCACGATCAAAAGAGGCATGAATTTATGAGACTGGTTCAAGGGAACAAGACAGTTACATAATACGAGACAGAGTTGAAAGATTTGGCTGGTTTTGTTCCAGAGTTAGCAACTATTGAGGAGGTTCTTTGTTCTAAATTTGAAGTTGTTTTAAACTTGGGCATCAGAGAAAGAATGTCAGTCACAAACAAGCAAAACTTCAAGGAGGTGGTACAATCAGCTTTGAGGGGAGAGCAGTTGGTTAAGGAAGGCAAGAGAGTTCGAGAGAATATTGCTAAGAGAAGAAGCATGGAGATGGGCCAACCTTCCAAGAAGAGCAGGAGTGAGAGTTCCTCTAGGGTCATTTTTGCTTTAGGCCCTACTAGACCTCCACCATCTCAGAGTGGTGATCAGTAGAGATTCTCACGTTCTGACAGTGCTCCTAGTATCAAAGGTCCTAAAACCAGTTATAAGTGTTGGAACTGTGGAAAATCTCACAAAGGCCTTGTCAGCCACCTCACAAATGCTTCCAATGTGGTCAGACTGGACACTTGAGATCAGCGTGTCCACAGCTAGGACGTTGTGGATTTGCACCATTATCTCAAGGCCATCCTAACCAGTCCAAGGGTCCACAGCCAGTAACATCTACTCCAACTATTACCAAGTCGGGAGCTGCCAGCAACACTTCACAGCCAGGTCCCCAGTGACCACAGACAAGAGCATAGACACGAGTTTTTGCCATGACAGAGGAATAGGCTGAGTGTCCGCCTAATGTCATGCCGATAGTACCCCTTCCCCTTTAGGGTGTGAGTTGTTAATACAAACCCCTCTTGGTGAGGAGGTAGTCAGGAGTTTGGTGTTTAGGGAATGCCCTGTGTTAGTTAGTGGAATAGTGTTGAAGGCAGACTTGATTCCTCTGGAGATCAAGGATTTTGATGCATCCTTGGTATGGATTGGTTGGATAGGCATCATGCTTCCATTGATTGTTTCAAGAAGGAAGTGACTTTTTATGGGTCCTCAGGACCTACAGTGGTGTTAAAGGGTGAGAGAAGAACCTTGTCTTCATATTTGATTTCATTCTTGGAAGCTGGAAGACTAGTAAGCAAGGGTTGCCCTGTGTTTTTGGCTCAAGTAGTGGACACAAGAGTTAAGGAGAAAACTTTAGAAGAGATGCCAGTGGTGAGGGAGTTTCCAGATGTTTTCCCTGAAGAACTACCATGTTTGCAACCAGATAGAGGGATTGAGTTTGCTATAGACTTACTACCTGGTACGGCTCCTATTTCTATACCACCCTACAAGATGGCACCAGCAGAGCTAAGAGAGTTGAAGACTTAGTTACAAGATCTGGTAGACAAAGGTTTTATACGACAAAGTGTATCACCTTGGGGTGCACTAATTCTCTTTGTGAAGAAGAAAGATGGAACTTTGAGGTTATGCATTGACTACTCGCAATAAAATCCAGTGATAATCAAGAACAAGTACCCATTGCCGAGAATCGATGATCTATTTGATCAGTTGAAGGGAGCAAAGGTGTTCTTTAAGATTGACTTGCGATCTAGGTATCATCAGTTGAAGATTAAGTCAGAGGATGTTCCAAAGATAGCTTTTCAGACCCGTTAAGACCATTATGAGTTTGTGGTGATGCCGTTTGGTCTGACTAATGCTCCTGTATCTTTTATGGATTTGATGAATAGGGTGTTCAGGCCTTATTTGGACAAGTTTGTCATTGCGTTCATCGATGACATTTTGATCTATTCACCTTTAAAAGAGAAGCATACTCAACACTTGAGAGTTGTTTTGCAAACTCTCATGGAGGAGAAGTTGTTTGCTAAGTTTTCCAAGTGTGAGTTTTGGCTCTATGAAGTAGGATTTCTTGGGCATGTGGTGTCAGGAGAAAGGATCTTTGTGGATCCAAAGAAGGTGAAAACCATTGTTAATTGGGAAAGACCGAAGAATGTCACAGAAGTTCAAAGTTTTCTTGGACTTGCTACTTATTATAGGAGATTTGTATAAGGATTTTCTTTAACTGCCTTTCCATTGTCAAAGTTAACTTGCAAGGAAGTGAAGTTCTCTTGGAACGATGAGTGTGAAAAGAGCTTTTAGACATTGAAGGATCATTTGACTTCAGCCCCAGTACTTACTCTGCCAGAAAATGGGAAAGAGTTTGTTGTCTTAAGTGATGTTTCTCAGTAAGGTTTAGGTTGTATATTGATGCAAGAAGGGAAGATAGTGGCATATGCTTCTAGACAGTTGAAGCAGCATAAGTTGAATTACCCAACACACGATTTTGTGTTGGCAGTAGTGGTTTTTGCTTTGAAGGTTTGGAGGCATTATCTTTTTGGAGAAAGGTGCCGGATTTTCATGGACCACAAAAGCTTGAAGTATCTCTTCACTCATAAAGAATTGAATTTGAGGCAATGGCGATGATTGGAATTAAAAAAGGATTATGATTTGATCATAGACTATCATAGAGGGAGAGTCAATGTGGTAGTTGATTCTTTGAGTAGGAAGTCTACTTCAGTATATTCCTTGAGGATGTCCTATGTGCAACTACTTTCAGCAATAAAAGAGTTTGAGATTAGAACATGATATTGAAGATAGTGGAATGTTAGTGGGCAGTTTTATAATGAGACCTTTCACTGTTGGAGCGTATTAAGGAACTTCAGGGTAATGATGAACAATTGGTGCATGAAAGACAAAATTTACATGCAAGAGAGGTTAGTTACTTCAGGTTGAGAGAAGATGGACTCCTAGAGTTTCGAGGCCGTGTTTGTGTTCCTAAAAATCTAGAGCGCAATAAAGCTATTTTGGAAGAAGCTCATTCTTCAGCTTATGCAGTTCATCCAGGATGTACCAAGATGTACAGAACAATTATGGAGAATTATTGGTGGCCAGGAATGAAGAGAGAGAGGTAGCAGAGTTTGTGGCTAATTGCCTATTGTGTCAGCAGGTCAAGGAGGAGCACCAGAGACCTTCAGGACTGTTGCAACCTCTTCCAATCCCAGAATGGAAGTGGAAGCATATAACAATGGATTTTGTGGTTGGTTTACCGTGAACACCTCAAAGTTTTGATGTTGTGTCGGTGATAGTGGATAGATTGACAAAGTCAGCACATTTCTTAGCAGTGCATACTAAGTACTCTTTGGAGAGATTGGCAAAGTTATACATTGATGAAATAGTGAAGTTGCATGGGGTGCCAGTCTCTATAGTTTCAGATCGAGACCCCAGATTCACTTCTTGTTTTTGGCTAAGGTTTCAGGAGGCTCTAGGAACAACTTTGAAGTTTAGTTCTGCTTATCATCCTCCGACGGATGGTCAATCTAAAAGGCCTATTCAGACCCTTGAGGATATGTTGAGAGCTTGTGTTATAGATTTTCAAGGGAGTTGGGATGAACACCTAGCATTAGTGGAGTTCGCCTACAACAATAGGTACTTCCTCTGTTGTTGCTACACCAAGAGCTCAAAGAGGTGGGAGGCAAGGAGAACCATCCCCGCCTTCATCTCCGTTGCCACCTAGGCTGAAGAGCGGTTTAAGGCATAATCCTGCAGTGGCAGCTTCTATGCATGCCCCTTTAGTTCAGGGAGCTGCTCCTGTGCCTGGTTCTATTCCAACTCTTGAGGCACTAGATGCCTTTAGGGCTCATTTGGCTACCAAGGGAAGGCAGCCTAAATATCAGGTGTATCAGGACTTCTTGGATTATTGGATGATTTTTTGGGGACAGACTCAGACTGTCAAAGCACCTGTTCCAACAACTGCACCAGTACCACAGGCCCAAGTAGATCATCATGCCTCAGGAGAGGCCAGTGGACCCAGTCAGGCCTTAGCTTTGTCCAAGGTCCTGAAGGAAGCCCGATAGCTTGGATGTGCTTCTTTTGATGGCAGTAGTGATGCCATGCTTGCTAAGGAGTCGATCAAGAGGGTGATTGCTACTTTTGATGATATAAGTCTGGGTGGTGAGATGAGACTCAGGGTTGCTACTAGGTTGTTAGATGGTAGAACTCGAATTTGGTGGGAAAGTTTGAAGAGCATATCATTTAGGCATGTTACTTGGTCAGACTTCTTATGAGAATTTGATGAAGAATATTACAGACGGTTTCATCAAGATAGTTACAGAATATGAGACAGAGTTGAAGGATTTGGCTAGTTTTGCTCCAGAGTTAGCACCTACAAAGGAGGTTCTTTGTTCTAAATTTGAAGCTGGTTTGAACTTGGGCATTAGAGAAAGAATGACAGTCACAAGCAAGCAAAACTTCAAGAAGATGGTACAATCAGCTTTGAGGGCAGAGCAAATAGTTAGGGAAGGCAAGAGAGTTCGAGAGAATATTGCTAAGAGAAGAAGCATGGAGATGGGCCAACCTTCCAAGAAGAGCAGGAGTGAGGGTTCCTCTACGGGCACTTCTACTTCAGGCCCTACTAGACCTCCACTATCTCAGAGCGGTGACCAGCTGAGATTCTCATGTTCTAACAGTACTCCTAGTCTCAGAGGTCATGAAACCAGTTCCAAGTGTTAGAACTGTGGGAAGTCTCACAGAGGGCAGTGTCAGGTACCTCACAAAAGTTTCCAATGTGGTCAGACTGGACACTTGAGATCAGCATGCCCACAGCTAGGATGTGGTGGATCTGTACCATTATCTCAAGGCCGTCCTAACCAGTCCAAGGGTCCACAACCAGTAACATCTACTCCAACTATTACCAAGTCTGGAGCTGTTTGATTTCATCCTTTGAAGCTAGAAGACTAGTCAGCAAGGGTTGCCCTTTGTTTTTGGCTCATCTGGTGGACACAAGAGTTAAGGCGCCAACTTTAAAAGAGATGCCGGTGGTGAGGGAGTTTCCAGATGTTTTCCCTGAAGAACTACCAGGTATACCACCAGATAGAGTGATAGAGTTTGCTATAGACTTACTACCTGGTACGGCTCCTATTTCTATACCACCCTACAAGATGGTGATAACAGAGCTAAGAGAGTTGAAGACTCAGTGGCAAGATCTAGCAGAAAAAGGTTTTATACGACCAAGTGCATCACCTTGGGGTACACTAGTTCTCTTTGTGAAGAAGAAAGATGGAACGTTGATGTTATGCATTAACTACTAGCAATTAAATTGAGTGACAATCAAGAATAAGTACCCATTGCCGAGAATCGATGATCTATTTGATCACTTGAAGGGAGGAAAGGTGTTCTCTAAGATTGACTTGTGATCTGTTTATCATCAGTTAAAGATTAAGTCAGAGGATGTTACAAAGACAGCTTTTTAGACCCGTTACAACCATTATGAGTTTTTGGTGATGCTGTTTGGTCTGACTAATGCTCCTACAGCTTTTATGGATTTGATGAATAGGGTGTTTAGGCCTTATTTGGACAAGTTTGTCATTGTGTTCATCGATGACATTTTGATCTATTCACCTTTAAAAGAGAAGCATACTCAACACTTGAGAGTTGTTTTGCAAACTCTCATGGAGTTGAAGTTGTTTGCTAAGTTTTCCAAGTGTGAGTTTTGGCTCAATGAAGTAGGATTTCTTGGGCATGTGGTGTCAGGAGAAAGAATCTTTGTGGATCCAAAGAAGGTGAAAACCATTGTTAATTAAGAAAGACCGAAGAATATCACAGAAGTTCAAAGTTTTCTTGGACTTGCTACTTATTATAGGAGATTTGTATAAGGATTTTCTTTAATTGCCTTTCCATTGTCAAAGTTAACTTGCAAGGAAGTGAAGTTCTCTTGGAACGATGAGTGTGAAATGAGCTTTCAGACATTGAAGGATAGTTTGACTTCAGCTCCAGTACTTACTCTGCCAGAAAATAGGAAAGAGTTTGTTGTCTTAAGTGATGCTTCTCGGCAAGGTTTAGGTTGTGTGTTGACGGAAGAAGGGAAGATAGTGGCCTATGCTTCTAGACAGTTAAAGCAGCATAAGTTGAATTACCCCACCCACAATTTGGAGTTGGCAGTGGTGGTTTTTGCTTTGAAGATTTGGAGGCATTATCTTTTTGGAGAAATGTGCCAGATTTTCATAGACCACAAAAGCTTGAAGTATCTCTTCACTCGAGAAAGAATTGAATTTGAGGCAACGGCGATAGTTGGAATTAATAAAGGATTATGATTTGGTCATAGACTATCATAGAGGGACAGCCAATGTTGTAGCTGATACTTTGAGTAGGAAGTCTACTTCAGTATCTTCCTTGAGGATGGCCTATGTGCAACTACTTTCAGCAATGAAGAGTTTGAGATTAGAACTTGATATCGAAAGATAGTGGAATGTTAGTGGCCAGTTTTATTGTGAGACCTTCACTGTTGGAGCGTATTAAGGAACTTCAAGGTAATGATGAACAATTGGTGTAAGAAAGACAAAAGTTACAAGAAGGAGAGGTTAGTTAGTTAAGGTTGAGAGAAGATGGACTCCAAGAGTTTCGAGGCCGTGTTTTTGTTCCGATAGATCTAGAGCTCAAGAAAGCTATTTTGGAAGAAGCTCATTCTTCAGCTTATGCAGTTTATCCAGGAAAGGACCAAGATGTACAGAACAATTAAGGAGAATTATTGGTGGCCAGGAATGAAGAGAGAGGTAGTAGAGTTTGTGGCTAAGTGCCTAGTGTGTCAGCAGGTCAAGGCGGAGCACCAGAGACCTTCAGGACTGTTGCAACCTCTTCCAATCCCAGAATAGAAGTGGAAGCATATAACAGTGGATTTTGTGGTTGGTTTACCATGAACACCTCAAAGTTTTGATGTTGTGTTGGTGATAGTGGATAGATTGACAAAGTCAGCACATTTCTTAGCAGTGCATACTAATTAGTCATTGGAGAGTTTCGCAAAGTTGTACATTGATGAAATAGTGAAGTTGCATGGTGTGCCAGTCTCTATAGTTTCAGATGGAGACCCCAAATTCACTTCTCGTTTTTGTACAAGGTTTCAGGAGGCTCTAGGTACAACTTTGAAGTTTAGTACTGCTTATCATCCTCAGACGGATGGTCAGTCTGAAAGGACTACTCAAACCTTTGAGGACATGTTGAGAGCTTGTGTTATAGATTTTCAAGGTAGTTGGGATCAACATCTAGCATTGGTGGAGTTCGCCTACAACAGTAGCTTTCAAGCAATCATTGGTATGGCTCCATATGTTGCTTTGATTTCAAGTTTATATGGTTAATGCATGTGGTCATGCGGCTTTCAGACCACGAAGATCCATGCGGGCATGTAGAATTTCCATCCGACAGTGTAAATTTTTGCAGAATTAGGTTTTCAAGTTAATTTGATTGATTTCTCTTCAAATTCTTGTAGATATGGCTCCCGGATCGAAGAAAGCGGCCGACAAGCGTCCACGAGGGTCTTTTTCTGAGTTGGAGAAGTTAGAATTTGTGATCCCCGAATACCAAGTTCGGTTTGAGCATCTATCAAAGCTCATGTCCGGGCAGTCACATTTCCTTTGCTTGAGTGGACTTGGAGAGATCCAGAGAGGAGATGAGGTGGCTGAGGAGGTTGATGAGCTCCTCGGTGGTAATTCGACTTTTATATATATGTATATATGTATATTTTTTTGCCCTCATGTTTCAATGTGTTTTCTTAAGAAATTTTCATGTGTCAGTGTGCTTAAGAGTGTCCCAAGTCAATAGAAACAAAAGTGAGGTCAATCGGACACCAATTGAGTTGTTTAGAGCCATTTTTGTATAGGTTGAATGGGCATACCGGGGTCTATATGAGCTGGATAGACCACTGTATCAAAATTCTAGAAACATTGAACTAGATCATACGGGCCGTATGGGTGCCATATGGGGGCCGGTATGTGGCATATATTAGTGGTTTAAAAGTCATTTATCTCATCTTTTTCTCATTCTTTTCACACCTTTCCTTGAGACCTTTTCTCTTCCACTTTCCTCCTTCTCTAGAACCTTCATCCTAACCTCTCAAACCCATCATCCCTTGCATTCAATCAAGATGAAACTTGAAGATCTCTTCTTCCTCTCTTGAGATGTGCTTTTTCGTAGGGTTTTGAGAAGCTTTGAGGTAAGGATGTGTTTCATTTGATCTTCTTCTTCTCCCTTCTCTTATTTGTATTTTCTTTGAAGTTATTGATGGATAATCATGGGGTTTGTTTGGATTTAAAGAATAGAAGAATTTTGAAGTTGTATAACCTTGAATCCATTGAGATTTGAGAAAGATCTTTCATGTTCTTAATTATGGTTACTGTAGCACCGAACCAAGTTTGGTTTCTTTTGCTTTACTTGTTAGTTTTGAGGGTTGTGAGAGTTTCATTCTTGTTAGATCTTATTGCTAGAGTGTTTAGCAAACCCTAGGAGCACTCATTTTCCAATTTTGAGCATTGTTCTTCATTTTAATTTATCAAGTCATTGATGAGGTTTCATAGCTTGTTTTGGTTGTTTAAACACTTATAGGAGGTGAGACTTCAATCAAGGGGAAAGAGCCGGTGGAGAAGTAACACTGGAGGTTTTGAGCTCACCATGTTTGTGAGATGGATTTATTAAATTATTGACTATAAATCATGCATGTTTTCAAATGTTAAAGTTGCTTTGGCCTTCAATGATAATTTATTGTTGCGAAAACTATTGAAATGTTTTCTATGTCATTTAGAAACTTGATGATTTATTATTTAACCTATTTCAAGAATATTTGCAAATTATATGTTACTTGTGATGGCAAACCCAATGTTTTGGATCATATGTTTCGAATTGTGTATTTTCAAGAAAAACTTGATGTCAAGGTTATGATGACTAAATGAGTTGTGCAGACTAAGTTGAATTTCATTGTGACAATTTTATACTTTTGTTAAACTTTCAAAGGTTGCTCTTACATGATGTTTTCTTGATGAAAAAAGGATTTCTTTTGAGGTGTATGACCAATCGACTCAGTCCTCTGAAATTATGGTTGAGTTTTTGAATGATATATTTAGAATATTTTCTATGATGTTATTTATGTTTAAAAACTTTGTTTTGAAATGCATCTTCAAGGAATTATTGAAATTTGTGTCTTCCTATATGAAAATATTTGTTTCACTATTAACATAACATTTATTTGTTTTGATATGTGCAAATTACTCACGCATGGAGTGCGGATGGTTTATGTGAAAAGTTGTGAACTTAAGATGAAAATGATTTTACAATTCCTTGGGATGATATGTCAAAATTTCTAAATTTTCTCGAATTGTTTTCTATGGTATCTGAAAACAATATTTGGGATTATAACTGAGTGCACTCAAAGATACTTTGCAAGAATGTCATATTGTCTTTAAAAGTCACTATTGTGTTTCAAAGGTTCTAAAATGTATGGTTTCATGAAACTTGGGACTCTTGTTATGATATTAAATGAGTTTATGCAAAGCATTTTTGCAACACATTTTGTGTTATTGTTGAAGTTATTCTTGAAATGTGTATTCAATTATTATTTTCCAAAACGATGCTTATTTGATGAAAAAATATCCAAATGTGATGTTTTGGATAGTTTACTCACTCTTGGAATGAAAAATTTATATGATAAAATTTGTGATAATTTGAAGAGATTGATGCTATATTTGAAGTATCTTTTCAAAGAATACTCTTGTATGGTGTTCTTGATAGAGATGGTTTCACTGAAATTATTATAAGGAAGTTATCCACTCTTGAATTGGCATTTGTGTACACTTGTGATCTCTAAGTGAGATTTATGCTTTCCTATTGATGTACTTACAGAGCCTACGGGCTGGATATGGTTATTGGTTGATAGTGATATAGGAGAAATCCCCACTACTTACTAAAATAAGGGAGTGGATGGTTTCCACGGGCCGACCTATTCAGAGGTGGCGTGGAAAACCGTCAAACATGTTATGCCATTTCAGGTCGGAGCGTAAAGCCCTGACTTGTATATAGTTGGGTTGTTCGGAGTCACCACACTAACTTCCTAGTGGTCAACACCAAGATATGCGCATCTTGGTGGCTCCCGATCTAATCAAGGCCACGGTTAGTGACGGGGGGGTTTTCGAGGCTATTTGTTATACTATCGACTTATGACTTATTTATTTACTTATTTATTTTCTAAACATTTTGAATTGTTGAGTTATTGAAGTAAAAGGTATGATTCTTGGATTTTAAACTTGTTTTAGGTTTTTTGATGAATGAAAATATTGTTGACTTGCATTTCTTGATGAAAAGCTCACATTCATGTTTTGATACTTGATTTCTACAATATTTTATCATTGTTGACTTTTAAAGCACATTATTGTTTTTGCATTTTCTATTTGCTCACGAATGAGATATAGTTTCCTATTTAGTCACTCACTTGATAATCTAATTTTTGAGGTTATTTACTAAGATTTGGTCATTGATTGAGATTTCTTAAATACCTGTTTTTGTCAAGTTATTGGAAGGAATGGATGTTTTTCAATTATAATTGGTTTTAAATTGTTTATGCATTAAAATGGTTATTTATAGTGTATATCTTTTGCGCAAACTTGAAATCTTGTTTAGTGCTCGTTACTTATACTATCTTAATTGTGGCCGCACTTTTGAATCATTTAACATGTTACAACTATTAAACCTTGTTTTATGCAAATACCTCGGTTTGAAATTGTGGAAAGAAAATAATTTTTGTTTAGCTATTCATTTTCCGCAAACATTTATATTTTGAAATGTTTGGAAAGTGATTCCTATTTAAGTTAAAGCTGGACTTTGATAAATTGTTATTGTAAAAGACTTTTATTGGTATACTATGTCCTTTGTGGATTTTAATGTTGCTCAATGGTTGCTAAGTTCTTCATTTTGGGTGTTAGTAAACTCTTAAAACTGTTTATTGCGAAATTGGTTATATTTCTTTTGGACATATATGTTTTATAGTTCCAAGAGATTCCCCTCACTGAGTAACCAAGTTACTCAACACTCTTTGTTCTCCCCCGGTTTTAGTTCAGCGAAGCCATGCGTACATGAAGTGCTTGGCAAGAGGTTATTGCAGTGCATTTATTTCTTTTGATTTGTGTATGTATGTTACTGCACTTGGCATGTAGGGTAAGAGTGCTGTAGAGGTCCTATAGACAAAGTTCGTTGAGGATCACGCTACACAGCCAGCGAACCAGACAGAGGTGATGGTGTGTCTCGACAATCTACAACAGATACTTGAGCAAGACGTGACTTCTTCCTTTGGGATGAGACCCAGTACTCCACCAGCATCCCCAACACCAACATCACCAGCACCAGTAGTATCTTTATCATCCGTAGCAGACCCGACCGAGCAGGACACCAACGCTTGAGGCGTCTTTACTTTCCAAAAGAAAACATAGGATTTGGGTTTGATTCAATAATAGATGTCATTAAAAAAACATAGAATTATGGTTTACATTGAAAAATATGAAACATTCCCAAAAGAAAACATAGTATTGGGGTTCTGATTCAAAACTAAAAAATCGGAGACATTAAGAAAAAAAAAACGTAGGATTATGGTTTTGATTGTAAAATATGAGACATTAATATAAGAAAACATAGGTTTAGGGTTTTGATTAAAAAATAATAGGCAATTAGAAAAGAAAGACATAGGTTTAGGGTTTTGATTGTGTAATATGAGACATTATGAAAACAAAACATAGGATTATTGTTTTGAATCAAAAATAACAGACATTCCAAAAAAACATAAGATTAATTTTTTGGTTAAAAAATAGGAGGCATTCCCAAAAAAGAAAACTTAGGATTAGTGTTTTGAATAAAAAATATGACATATGCAAAATTTTGAAAAGGAAACATATGATTAGGTTTTTGATTGAAAATAGGATACAATACTATAAGAAAATGTAGGATTAGGGTTTTAATTAAAAAAATCAGAAAAATAGTAGACATTCCAAATACAAAACATAGGATTAGGGTTTTTGATTCAAAAACTACCGAGACATTTTCAAAAAGAAAAACATAGGATTAGGGTTTTTGATTGAAAAAAATAGACCCACTCTGAAAAAGAAAGCATAGGATTGCTGTTTTGATTGAAAAGTATACGAAAAGAAAAATTTGTATTGTAGTTTTGATTCAAACATAATGGACATTCCATAAAAGAAAAATCATAAGATTAGACTTTTGATTAAAAAAATAGGAGGCATTAAAAAAAAAACTAGGGTTAGGGGTTTGATTAAAAAATAAGAGACATTTTGAAAAAGAAAACATAAGATCAGGTTTTTGATTGAAAAAAATAGGAGACATTCCAAAAAAATTAAACATACAATTACAGCTTTTGATTGAAAAAAATTGGAGATGTTATGAAAAGAAAAACATAAGTTAAGGTTTTGATTCAAAAACTTATAAATAGGGGACTTTAGGAAAAGAAAACATAGGATTAGGATTTTGATTGAAATATAGTAGGTGCGTTGAAAAGAAAACATAGGATAAGGCTTTGTTTCATAAATTGTTGGTATTACTATAAGAAAACATATTATTAGGGTTTTTGATTAAAAATTGGAGACATTTCAATAACAAAACATAATATTATGGTTTTTAATTCAAAAAAATAGCAAAACATTTCTAAAAAGAAAAAAATAGGATTAGGATTTTTGATTAAAAGATAGGAGACATTTGAAAAAGAAAAACATGATTAGGGTTTTCAATTCAAATATAGTAGGCATTATGAAATAAAAAAACATAGGGTTATGGTTTTTTTATTGAAAAAAATAATAGATATCACTTTAACAAAAACACAAGATTAGGGTTTTAGATTAAAAAAATAGTAGCCATTCCAGATAGAAACCATACTATAAGTGTTTTAATTGAAAAACATGAGACATTTAGAAAAGAAACATAGGATTAGTGTTTTGATTAAAAACAAAAAATAGGGAACATTTCCAAAAGAAAACATTTGATTATGGTTTTGTTTCAAAAATAGTAGAAGTCACCAGAAGAAAACATAGGCTTGGGTTTTCATTCAAATATGGTAGGCATTCCAAAAAAAAACAAAACCTAGGATTTGGCTTTAGATTGAAAAATAGAAAACATTACTATAAGAAAATATTTTATTAGGGTTTTGAATAAAAAATGTTAGACATTCTTAAAAGAAAAAAATGGATAGGGTGTTGATTCAAAAATAGGAGGCATTCCAAAAAGAAAACAAAGGATTTGGTTTTTGATTCAAAACTGAAAAGTAGGAGACATTACTATAAGAAAATATATCATTAAGGTTATAATTCAAAAATGATAAAAATGAGATATTAAGAAAAGAAAACATAGGATTTCGATTTTGACTGAAAGATAGGAGACATTACCAAAAAAAACCAAGGGATTAAGGTTTTGTAAGATAAAATTAGGGTTTTGATTCAAAGAAAATGAGACATTATGAAAAGTAAACAGAGGATTTGGGTTTTGATTCAAACATATGATTTAGGGTTTTGGGTAAAAACATAGGATTAGGGTTTTGATTAAAAAATTAGTAGACATTCCCAAAAGAAAACATAGAATTAGAGTTTTGATTGAAAAATATTAGTCGTTTTGAAACGAAAACATAGGATTAGCGGTTTTGATTGAAAAATAGGACACATTACTATAACAAAAAATAGGATTAGCGTTTTGATTAAAAAAATAAGACATTATGAAAATAAAACAAAGGATTAAGGTTTTGATTCCAAACTGAAAAATAGGACACATTCCTAAAAGAAAACATAGGATGAATGTTTTGATTTAAAAATAGGACACATTTTGAAAAAAAACATAGGTTAGGGTTTGATTCAAAACTGATAAATAGGAGACATTAAGAAAAGAAAACATAATATTCAGATTTTGCTTGCAAAATAGGGGACATTAGGAAACATACATAGGATTAGGGTTTGATCCAAAAATAGTTTTGATTGAAAAATAGGAGACATTACCAGAAGAAAACATACAATTATTGTTTTGATTCAAAAATAATAGGCATTCCAAAAAGAAATCATAGGATTATAGTTTTGTTTCAAAAATAGTAGACATTCCAAAAAGAAATCATAGGATTAAGGTTTCGATTAAAAAATAGAAGCCCTTCCGGAAAAAAAACATAGGATTAGGGATTTGATTGAAAAAAAATTAGACATTACAAAAAGAAAACATGAGATTATTGCTTTGATTTAAAAATAGCAGATATTTCCAAAAGAAATCATAAGATTAAGGTTTTGATTCAAAAATTGGTGCCATTCCCAAAAGAAAACATTTGATTTGGATTTTGATTCAAAAATCCGAGCCAATCAAAAAATATTGGCTTAGGGTTTTGATTCAAAAACATTAGACATTACGAGAAAAAAACATAGGATTTTTTTTATTCAAAAATAGGAGACATTCTTTAAAGAAAACATAAGATTAAGGGTTTGAATAAAAAATTGGAGACATTCCAAATAAACAATCTTAGAATTATAGTTTTAATTTCGAATTGAAAAGTATAGAAGATTTAGGGTTTTGATTCGAATATTGTAGGCATTCTAAAAAGGAAACATGGGATTAGTGCTTTTATTGAAAACCTGAATCCTATGCTTGATTTTCTTAATATCTCTTATTTATCAATAATGTTATGATAAATTGGAGACATTGCGGAAAAAAAGAAAGGATTTGGTTTTTGAAAAATAAGAGACATTCCAAAAATAGGTTAGTTTTTTTTATTCCAAACCGAAATGTAGTTGACATTGTCAAAAGAAATCATGGGATTTGAGGTTTGATTCAAAACCATAATCCTATTAGAAAAAAGATTAGCTTTTTGATTGAAAAATAGGAAACTTTCCCAAATGGAAACATATTAAGAAATGAAAATATAGGTTTGGGTTTTGATTGAAAAATATGAGAGATTCCAAAACAAAACATAGTATTAGAGTATTGATTCAAAATTAGCAGATATTCCCAAAATAAAAGATAGGACTATTGTTTTGATTGAAAAATTGGAAATATTCCCAAAATAAAACAAAAGATTAGGGTTTTTGTTCAAAATTTAAAAATATTAGACATTCTGAAAAGAAAAAATATCATTATGGTTTTATTTTATAATATAGTACGCATTCCAAAAAGAAAACAAAAGATTAGGGTTTTGATTCAAAACATAAAAATTGGACACATTATGAAAAGAAAACATTCGATTATTGTTTTGATTAAAATATAGCAGACATTCCAGAAAGGAAACATAAGATTAGGGTTTTGATTGAAAACCGATAAATAGCAGATATAGGATTCTGGTTTTGATTGAAAGATAGGAGACATTCCAAAAAAAAACATAGGATTTGTCTTTTGATTGAAAAATATGAGACATTTCAAAGACAAAACATATGATTAGGGTTTTGATTGAAAAATTGCAGATATTACCATAAGAAAACGTAGGATTAGGGCTTTGATTGAAAAATATGATATATTCCAAAAAGAAATTATAGGATTAGGGTTTTGAAAGATAGGATTTGGGTTTTAATTGAAAGATAGGAGACATTTTGATAGACAAAATATAAGATCAGAGTTTTCGTTGAAAAATATGTGGCATTCCAGAAACAAAATATAGGATTAGAGTTTTGATTGAGAAATATGAGACATTCTGAAAAAAAAAAACATCGGACTATAGTTTTGATTAAAAATTAGTAGACATTACCAAAGCAAAAGATTGGATCAGGGGTTTGATTAAAAAAAATGAGACATGTCAGAAAGAAAACAAAGGATTAGTGTTTTGATTCAAAACTAAAAAATAAAACACATTTCGAAAAGTAAACATAGGATTTAACTTTTGAAAGATAGCATTCGCATTTTGATTGAAAGATAAGAGACATCCACAAGGAAAACATAGGATTAGAGGTTTTAGTAAAATTTAGGACATTTCTATAAGAGGCATCTGATATTAGGACATTTCTATAAGAGACATTCGCATATTTTTAAATTATAACCCTAATCCTATGTTTTCTTTTCGAAATGCCTCCTATTTCTGAATCAAAAGAATAATCTTATGTTTTGTTTTCAGAATGTCTCCTATCTTTAATCAAAACCCTAATCCTATGCTTTGGAATATTTAATGTCTTTAAATCAAAACCCGAATCCTATGTTTTCTATTTCTTAATGTATCCTATTTATCAGTTTTCAATCAAAACCCTAATCCTTTGTTTTCTTTTGGGGAATATCTACTATTTTTTTAAATAAAACCCCTAATCCTTTGGTTTCTTTTGGAAATGTCCCCTATTTTTTGGTTTCTAATCAAAACACTAATCCCATATTTTCTTACAATCATGTCACCTATTTTTTAATTAAAACTCTAATCCTATGTTTTTTTGAAAATGTCCCATATTTTTCAATCAAAACCCTGATCCTATGTTTTCTTTTCAGAATGTCTACTATTTTTTAGTTTTCAATAAAAACCTAATATTTTCTTTTATTTTCAGAATGTCTTCTATATTTAAATCAAAACCCTAATCCTTTGTTTCCTTTTCATAATGTCTCCTATTTTTCAATCGAAATCAAAATCCTAATCCTATGTTTTCTTTTCAGAATATCTTTTATTTTTCAATCAAAACCATAATACTTTGTTTTCTTATAATAATGTGTCCTATTTTTCATTCAAAACCATAATCTTATGTTTTCTTTTAGTAATGTCTCCTATTTTGTAATCAAAAGAATAAACCTATATTTTATTTTTGAAATGCCTTGTACATTTCAATCAGAACCCTTATTTTATGTTTTTCTTTCAGAATGTCTACTATTTTTGAATCAAAAATACTAAGCTTATGTTTTCTTAGAGTAGTGTCCCTTATTTTTTTAATCAAAACCCTAATCGTATATTTTTTTTCGAATGCCTGCTATTTTGTAATTAAAGACTTAATCCTATGTTTTCTTTTTTATTGTCTCATATTTGAATCAAAACCCTAATCCTATGTTTTCTTTTCTGAATGGCTCCTATCTTTCAATCAAATAAGATTAGGGTTTCAATTAAAATAGGAAGCATTCGAAACAAAAAACTTAAGATTAGGATTTTGATTAAAACTATAGAAGACATTCTGAAAAAAAACATAGAATTCAGATATTCATTGAAAAATATGAGACATTAATATAAGAAAACATAGGATTAGCGTTTTGTTTAAAAAATAGTATACATACCAAAAACAAAAGAAAGAATTTGGTTTTTAATTGAAAATAAGGGACATTTCTAAATAAAACATTGGATTAGGGTTTTGATTATAAAATAGTAGACATTTTAAGAATAATGCATAGAATTAGGGTTTTCATTGAAAAATATGTTGCATTTCGGAAAGAAAAAATAGCATTAAGGTTTTGATTGAAAAAAAGAGACATTACTATAAGACAAAATAGGATGAGTGTTTTGATTAAAAACAGAAAATAGGGGACATTTCCAAAAATATAAGATTAGGGTTTTGATTCAAGAATATTAGACATCCTGAAAAAACATAGGATTAGGGTTTTGATAAAAAAACATAATATAAGATTAGGGTTTTGATTCAAGAATAGTAGACGTCCTGAAAAACAAACATAGAATTAGGGTTTTGATTGAAAAATAGGAGGCATTCAAAAAGAAAAATAAGGATTAGTGTATTGATTGAAAAATATGAGACATTCCCAAAAAAACATCGGATTAGGCTTTTATTAAATAACAACAGACATTCACAAAAAAAAGATAGGATTAGTGTTTTGATTAAAAATAAATGAGATATTTTGAAAAACAATGGATTAGATTCTTGATTCAAAACTAAAAAATAGGACACTTTCCAAAAATAAACATAGTATTAGTGTTTTGATTTAAGAATAGGAAGCATTATGAAATAACATAAGATTAATGTTTTGATTCAAAAATAGTAGACATTAAGAAAAGAAAACATAGGATTATTATTTTAATTAAAAAATATGAGACATTACTGAAAAAGAAAAAAGATAGGATTAGAGTTTGATTAAAAAATAGGAGACATTACTATAAGAAAACATAGGATTCGGGTATTGATTGAAAACATGAAAAATAGGGTACATTTTCAAAAGAAAACATAGGATTGGTGTTTTAATTTAAAAATACAATACATTTCTAAAAGAAAACATATGGGTTTTGATTGAAAAATAGGAGCCATTCTAGAAAGAAAACATGGGATTATGGTATTCATTGACAAATATGAGGCATTATGAAAAAGAAAACATAGCATTATTATTTTGATTAAAAAATAGCAGACATTTCCAAAAACAAAACATACGATTAGGGATTTGATTGAAAAATATAAGACATTACGACCAGAAAACAAAGGATTAATGTTTTGTTTTAAAAATAGCAAGCATTCGGAAAAGAAAAAAAGTATTATGGTTTTGATTGAAAAATATGGCACATTTCAAAAAGAAAACGTAGGATTCTGGTTTTTATTGAAAGATAGGAGACATTCTAAAAAGAGAACATAGGATTAAGATTTTGATTGAAAAAGAGGACACATTCCGATTTCGGTTTTGATTCAAAAATAGCAGATATGTTCTAACAATAATCGTATGTTTTCTTTTTTGGAATGCCACATATTTTTGAAACAAAACACTAATCCTATATTTTCTTTTATCAAATACTATGTTTTCTTTTCTCCATATCTGTTATTTATACGTTTTGAATCAAAACTGCAACGCCTTCAACCTTTGTTTTCTTTTAGCAATTGCTCCTATTTTTCATTGAAAAACCAGATCCAATATTTTCTTTTCAGAATGTCTTCTATTTTTCAAACAATACCCTAATCCTATAATTTTTTTGGAATGTCTACTATTTTTAAATTAAAACTTTAATCCTATGTTTTCTTTTGGAAATGTCCCCTATTTTTTGGTTTTCAATCCAAACACAAATCCTTAGTTTTAGTATAGTAACGTCTCCTATTTTTAAATCAAAACAATAATCCTATTTTTGGTATGTCTACTATTTTTTATTTAAAACAATATTCATATGCATTATTTTAGGATGTCTCATATTTTTCAATCAAAACCTTAATCCTAAGTTATTTTTAATGGCTCCTATATTTTAATCCATAATCCTATGTTTTGTTATAGTAATGTCTCCTATTTTTCAATCAAAAGTCTAATCCGATGTTTCATTTTCATAGTGCTGACAGTATTTAAATCATTACCATATTCTGATGTTTTCTTTTCACATTGTAAAACAATTACATGTTTTGGATTCAGAAACATAGGATTGAAAAACCCTAATCATATGTTTTGTTTGCAAAATAGGAGACATTCTGAGTAATAGTTTGAAATCACTATAATATTTTCAATGAAAACCGTAATCCTTTGTCTTATTAAAAAATACTAATGCCCCCTCTTTTTTATTCAAAAACCTAATCCAAAATTTTTTATTATTATAATGTCTCTTGTTTTTCAATCAAAATCCTAATCTTATGTTTTCTTTTGGGAATGTCTCTTATTTTTTAATCAAAACAATAATCCAGTGTTTTCTTTTTATAATGCCTCATATTTTTTCAATCAAAACACTAGTCCTATGTTTTGTTTTCGTAATGGGTCCTAATTTTAAATCAAAACCATAATCCTATGTTTGTTTTGGAAATATCTGCTATTTTTTAATCAAACCCAGAATCCTATATTTTCATTTGGAAATGTCCCCTATTTTTTTAATCAAAACAGTACTTCTACATTTTTATTTTAACATAATGCCTCCAATTTTTGAATCAAAACCCTATTTTTATGTTTTTTTCTTTTTGGGAATATCCACTATTTTTTAATCAAAACTCTAATCCTATTTTTTTTATAGCATGTTTTTTAATGTCTCATATTTTTTAATCAAAACCGTAATCATACATTTTTTTTCGCAATGCCACCTAATTTTTTAATGAAAATCCTAATTTATTGTTTTCTTTTGGGGAGTGTCTACTATTTTTTAATCAAAACAATAATCCTATGTTTTCTTTTTTTATACCTATTTTTGAATCAACTATTTTTTAATCAAATCTCCAATCCTTTATTTTCTTATAGTAATGTCTCCTATTTCTCAATCAAAACTCAAATCCTATGTTTTTCCTTTCGAAGTGTCTCATATTTTTTAATCAAAGCCCTAATCCTATATTTTTTTGAATCTCTACTATTTTTGTATCAAAACTATAGTTCTATGTTTTCTTAAAGTAATGTCTCCTATTTTACATTCAAAACCCTAATCCTATTTTTTCTTATCGTAATGTCTTCTATTTTTCATTCAACACTAAAATCCTATGTTTTTGTTTTCTAAATATCTCATATTTTTTTAATCAAACCCTAATCCTATACTTTCTTCTCGAAATGTGTATTATTTTTTAATCAAAAACCTATTCCTATAATTTTTTATAGTAATGTACCCTTTTTTTCAATCAAAACCCTAATCCTAATCTTATATTTCCGTTTTGAAATATCTCATATTTATGAAAAAAGAGACATTTCCGAAAGAAAACATTACTAATCCTATCTTTCAATCAAAACCCGAATCTTATTTTTTTCTTTTTAAATGTCTAATATTTTTTCAATCAAAACCTTAATCTTATATTTTTTTTTGGAAATGTCTGCTATTTTTGAATAAAAATCCTAATCTTATGTTTTGTTTTTCTGAATGCTTGCTATTTTTTTAATCAAAATTCTAATCTTATATTTTCTTTTGGAAATATCTCCCATTTTTGAGTCAAAATCCTAATCCTATGTTTGCTTTTCTAAATGTCAGTTTTTTTTTTTTTTAATCAAAATCCTAATCCTATGTTTCTTCTTATAATAATTCTTATTTTACAATAAAAATCTTAATTATATGTTTTCATTTCAAAATGTCATATTTTTCAATCAAAACAATGGTTCTATGTCTTTTTAAGAATGCCTAATCCTATGATTTCTTTTGGAAATGCCTGATCTATTTGAATTAAAATCCTAATCCTATGTTTTTTTTTTTTTCAGAATGCCTCATATTTTTGAATCAAAATCTTAGTCTCATGTTTTGTTTTGGAATATCTGCTATTTTTTATTAAAAACAATAATCGTATGTTTTCTTTTTGAAATGTCTAATATTTTTTAATCAAACAACTAATCCTATGTTTTTTTAATACATCATATTTTTTAATCAAAACCCTAATCTTATGTTTTCTTTTAGTAATGTCTGCTATTTTCAATCAAAACTCTAATCCTATGTTTTCTTTTCTTAATGACTACAAATTCTGTGTTTTTTCATAGTAATGTCTCCTATTTTCTAATCAAAAAAATCTTAATCGTATGTGTTCTTTATGGAATGACTAATAATTTTCAATAAAAACCTAATCCTTTCTTTTCTTTTTTTTATAAGAATGTCTACTATTTTTTTGAATCAAAAACCCTAATCCTATGTTCTCTTTTTGAAAAATGTCTACTATTTTTTTGAATCAAAAATCCTAATCCTATGTTCTCTTTTTGGAAATGTACTGCTATTTTTTTGAATCAAAAACTCTAATCTTATATGTTCTTTTGGAAAGGTCCCAAATTTTTTTATTTTTTTAAGCAAAACACTCGATCTTATGTTTTTCTTATAGAAATGTCTCATATTTTTGTAATCAAAAATTGTAATCCTATTTTTGCAATGCTCCTATTTTTTTCTATCAAAAATATTTATTCTATATTTTATTTTCGGAATGTCTCCTATTTATTGGTTTTCAATCAAAACAATAATATTTTGTTTTATTTTCGGAATGTCTCCTATTTTCTATCAATACTCTAATCCTATGTTTTCTTTCACGAATGTCTACGATTTTTTAATAGAACCCTAATCCGTTGTTTTCATTTTGGAATGTCTCGTATACGTTAGTTTGGAATGAAAACCCTAATCCTTTGCTGTCTTTTCAGAAATTGTCCTATGTTTTTAAACTAAACACTAATCCTACATAGCATCAAGGACAGACGCGGTCTAAGGCCTATAAATAGCCGTTTTGCCCTATTATTTCTCATTTTTTGTGCGCCTCTTGAGGGGTGAGACAGCTAGGGTTTGGAGAGGAGATCTTTGCGGCTTTGGAGGCGCTTCATCACCAACTTTGATCGATTCCTCCTCCGTCATAGCATCAAGGAAGCCACCGGTGAACCTAGCTTCAGAGTGGGTCCTTCAAGACGTTGAAGCTCTCCATCAAGGCCATCAGTTCATATATAAGGGGTTTATTTCTATGGTTTTAATGTCCTTTCATTTCATTGATGGTGTGTTTTGTATGTTGCTCCATGGAGAGCTAAAACCCTAGAGGGTATTTGGGCTTGTGAACCCTAGGATTCTCATCTTTTTGTGGATTTGCTTAGTGTTTCTATTTAATCCGAGTTTGATTAAATTTTAATCGTGATTATCTAATGCTTGCTTGCCTTATTGATCTTTTGGTTATTTGGTTTGCATGATTTGTTACCTTGGTGAGAGAGAGGTCTCCATTAGTGTTAGAATCTCGAGATTGAAGAGGGCTGAGAGGGTGAGTCAAGAGATAGGGAGCATCCCCTTTCCCAACCGATTGGTGTATTCTATCTATGTTCCCTAAGCTCTATACAACCATATTTGGTGTGAGGTGTGAGATTGAGAGATTTCTCTGCCGGGACCTTGTAGGGGTTAGGATCGTTCGCCGGGAATTAGGGTTGGATCAATCTTTAGGAATCGGATACACCTCTTGGAATCCCTAGAGTGCTTTGCGGTCATATGTGGTGTGAGGTGTTGAGATTGAGTGATTTTTCCACTGGGACCTCGTAGGGGACTAGTAACAGCAATCTAGAGGCCGGATCTGATTATATTTGGATTTTCACGACTTAACTTACTCATCATTGAGACACTTTGCTTATCCGGTACCTAATACCTGAATCCTATGGGAAGCATTGCCCGAATACCCCACTTTTACTGATGGAGATCTCCATCCATTTCACCCTTGCATATTCGTCTCCCGTATTCATTTTGTCACACATTAGATCACCACACCTTTCCATTTATCATTAGGCTAGAGAGCAGAGAAGAAGTTAGTACTATTAGGCTTATTCACTCTGGATTCGATTACCCGACTCACCGGGTATTTTATTACTTCGACACTCGTGCACCTGCGGTACACACGCATATTCAGACACGTGTCAAGTTTTTGGCACCGTTGCCGGGGAATAGGATACTAGGAACGCTAGGACTTTGTTGCTCTAGCCACTTATTTTTTTCTTTTTTTTTTGTCTATTCCACACTTTCTTTTTCTTCCATAATTCTCATCGATTTTTATTTTGTTTTCATCATTTTCACACTATCCACTTCCACCATTCTATTTTGTTTTATTTTGTCTTATTTACTTTTTCTTGCACGGAACTTGAATGATGATTAATCCAGTTGTAGATTCATATTTTCAGGTCGATGCTCTCACTAAAAAAATTGATCAATTTGTCAATGTTCATCAACAACACAATCCATATCGCATCAACTATCATCCAAATCAAAGGAGCTACCCAAACCTCTTGTGGGATATTGATGGACAACAATGGGAAGCACCACAACAAGAATTTCAGCTGGATGACAAGCTTTAAGAAGATGTACTTCGGTTGGAAAGAGTGTTACCGAGATTTATTGAAAGCAACCGATGCCCGTTTCCAAAAATATTGAGGCCACATTAAAGTTGTCATGAGATCTCCATCAAAAAAACATTGAGCATCAATTAGGAGAGATCTTGGACATGCTTGCTAAGGAAAAAAGAAGAATTTGAACAAGCAAGGCAAGTATCTCCGGGACATGATGAGGCCATGAACAACATGGAAGAAATTGGGTAAAATTGAGTACATTAGGGGCAGAAAATGAAAAAGCAAGAAGTTGAATATCATTTTTGAGATTTTTGGATTGTGTGAGTGAAGATTGTGCTTGTGAGCGAAAAAAATTTTTCAAGGGGATTTGCTAGTGTCATGCTCCTCTCAAGTTGAAAAATACATTAGAAGAAGCAAACCCTAAGGTTATGGAACAAGCATCTTTCTTTTGGGATTGATCAACTCTTACAATGCAAGAGAGAGGTTTTGGGAATGGAAGAAGATGTGGGTAGGAGATTGAAGCCATCCAATGACCCACCTGTGCTAAGCTTGGACAATTCCCAACCCAAATTGTTTACTTGGAGGCCAAAAGTAAGATGGTTGGACTCTCCAATTAATATTCCACCCCGACAACTAGATCCTTGGTTTAAAGGAAGTAGCTATGCAATATCTAGTCAGGAGGAACACACTCTTTTCAAGCCTCCATAAGGTAAGGAAGAGGTACATCAAGCTTAGTGACGTAAAACAAGCGCTTCTTGGGAGGCAACCCAAGTTTTTAATTGTTTTCTAGCTTAGATTTTTAATTTTGCAGCAATAAAATCATGAGTGTGTGCTTTGTTAAATTTTTATTGGTGTTGAGTTCTTCATGAAGATTTTTGGTGTTTTAGATTAAATGTATGTGCGTGGCATATTTTAGGATGATATTCATATTTTTAGTTGGGAAGTTGGACTTAATTTCATGTAAATATCTCTATGGGTGTGTTTCTGCAAAAATTCTGCAGCCCACACCGGCGCGTGGAATTTCCACGCGCCTGTGTACAGTACTCACGCCCCCATGTGAAGTTTTCACACCTCCATGTGAGGTAAATTGATTAAGAGGACCACTATTCACCATTTTCATTCACACATCCTTTCATCTTTCTCACACACCCACACTCCCAAAGATTTTTTCCTTAGTCATTAAAAGGTTTAGAAGGGTTTTGCCAGCCATTTAATCATACTTTATTCCTCAATTCATAGCGATGAGCTCTTATTTTTCCAACCTTCTCCATGCCTCCATTTTTTGAAATTTATGTGGATATCTTGGTTCTTATTCATTGTTCTTCATGGAAATCACCTTAATATGCTTGAGAATGCTTTTATAAGAGTTTTGAAGAGCCGTTGAGGGTCAGTATGGCATTTTTGGCCATAGCGTGGCTCCCACACGGTCGCGTGGGATGCCCACGTGACCGCGTGGGCTGAAAATCATGCCCAAGAAGCCCACGAGGGCGCTTGGAAAATCCACGCGACCGCGTGGGCTGCTTTCAAGCTAAAAATTGGCCACACGGGCGCGTGAATTTTCCACGCACCCATGTGGATTCCTGCAGCTTGCCATTTCATGTAAATTTTCATTTCTTTGGCAGTTTTCTTGCAGGTATGGCACTAAGGACCGAAAAGCATTGATCGTATACGGTTAACCTTGGATGAGAACATTCTTTTGGCACATCGGGAACACCAGAAGACAACATCGATGCTTGAGGCGTCCCACTCATGATTCTTTAGTTTCCTTTACTTTTGTTTTCATTTTCTAGTTTTTCTTTATTTTATTTTTTAGACTTTAGTTAACTTTGTGTTTTGTTTTGTTTGTGCGAGTTTGTGCTTCATGTGTTTACTATTAAGAACTCATACATCTTTTCTATTTTGTTGAGCTTCACTGAACCCCTTGTCTACGTGCAGATGGCCTTGAGAGTGATGTTGATGGTGTTTTAGTCATAGACACGATCATGTGATATTGTCACATGGTCATGTGAGCTTCACAACCCATACAACAAGCCCATGAGTTAGACTTCACCAAACGATTAATAAGAAGCATTGTAGCAAAATTAATGTTCATGCGCATGGGTGCATGGGAGCACGTGACGTACGCGGTCTGAGGCCTATAAATAGCCGTTTTGCACTATTCTTTCTCATTTTTTGTGCAGCGCTTGAGGGGTGAGACGGCTTAGGTTTGGAGAGGAGGTCTTTACGGCTTTGGAGGCGCTTTGTCACCACCTTTGATCGATTCCTCCTTCATCATAGCATCAAGGAAGCCACCGGTGAATCTAGCTTCAGAGTGGGTCCTTTATGACGTCGAAGCTCTCCATCAAGGCCATCAGTTCATATATAAAGGGGTTTATTTCTATGGTTTTAATGTACTTTCATTTATTGATGGTATGTTTTGTATGTTGCTCCATGCAGAGCTAAAACCCTAGAGGGTATTTGGGCTTGTGAACCCTAGGATTCTCATCTTTTGTGGATTTGCTTAGTATTTCTATTTAATCCGAGTTTGATTAAGTTTTAAGCTTGATTGTCTAATGCTTGCTTGCCTTATTGATCATTTGGTTATTTGGTTTGCATGATTTGTTACCTTGGTGAGAGAGAGGTCTCCATTAGTGTTAGAATCTCGAGATTGAAGAGGGTTGAGAGGGTGAGTCATGAGATAGAGAGCATCCCCTTTCCCATCCTTTTGGTGTATTCTATCTCCGTTCCCTAAGCTCTATGCAACCATATTTGGTGTGAGGCGTGAGATTGAGAGATTTCTCCGACGGGACTTTGTAGGGGTTAGGATCCTTTGCCGGGAATTAGGGTTGGATCAATCTTTAGGAATCGGATACACCTCTTGGAATCCCTAGAGTGCTTTGCGGTCATATGTGGTGTGAGGTGTTGAGATTGAGCGATTTCACCACCGGGACCTTGTAGGGGACTAGTATCGGCGATTGGGAGGTTGGATCCGATTATATTTGGATTTTCACGACTTAACTTACTCATCATAGAAACATTTTGCTTATCTGGTACGTAACACCTGAATCCTAGGAAGAGCATTACCCGAATACCCCACTTTTACTGATTGAGATCTCCATCCATTTCACCCTTGCATATTTGTCTCCGGTATTCATTTCTTCGCACATTAGATCACCACACCTTTCCATTTATCATTGGGCTAGAAAGCAGAGAAGAAGTTAGTACTAGTAGCTAGCCCTGTTCCCTGTTGATTCGACTACCAGACTCACCGGGTATTTTATTATTTCGACACCCGTGCACTTGCGGTTCACACGCATATTCGGACACGTGTCAGTGTGCGTGGAAGCTTTCCATGCAACACCTCCCGGTATTCTTTATTCTAAGGATTGAAAAGAGGGCTTTCATGGCTCTTGTGTTTCTCTCCTTCATTTGTATCTTAAATGCATGCGCTCAATTAGCGGAGGGCTAATTTTTAGATGTTTGAGCATAGTTGAACTCTAAAGTTTTTTTTTCTTGACTTTGGTTGTTGGATCTTGATGTTTTAGTTATTCTTTTTAATTGCAATCATATCTATTTGGGTATAATTGTGTCATTGAATGAATGATTACTAATGATACGAAAGGCCTAGCTCTCATATTTGGTATTGCTACGTGACGAAAAGACATTTCAACCTAGTATAGACTTGCCATAATTCGAGATGGTAGCAAGTACACCTTTGGTTAGCGTACTTTAGAGACTTCGTCTCCCACAATCTTTCAATTGAGTTAGTGACAAATTTTTCATGCTCTTTGCAATCATGTCGAGTAGATATTTGGAGAAATTGCATTTTTGCTCTATATTTGGATTTGGGGTAATCACTCTTTTGGGGGAGATTATCTACTCAGCGATTATCATTAGTTCACAAAAAGGTTTCCATAGTGTGTTAATCCTATTGTGTGGATGTTTATAACATCTCTGCACATATTCGATTACACTTCACTGAGAAATCTGGGATTTGTATATTTTTTTGGAACCTTTTCGGTTCAAATAGGATTGTATGTTTAGACAATCATTGTCCTGCACCTCATAACCCTAGAGGAATGTTATGCTTGGGTATCACTTTCTTCCTTGTTTTCTGTAGAGCTATTTCTAGTGTTTTCTTTCTTTTGATTACTTTTGCTCACACACATTATTCCATTATTCAGGCTTTTGTTTTTCAAATATAGAGTTACTACTAGTATTCACTTTCTTCCCTATTGATTCACACTTTGCACTCACACACACTTTATTACGTGATGGGTACATACACTTGTGTCCCCATCAAAAATATAAGATTAGGGTTTTGATTCAAAAGTAGGATAATGATTTTTATTCAAAAATAGAGACCATTATAAAAAGAAAACATAGGATTACGGTTTTGATTAAAAATTAGTAGAGATTTCGCAAACAAAAGATAGGAGACATTAGTCTAAGGAAACATAGGATTAGAGTTTTGATTAAAAACATAGGTTAGTCTCTTTTTTTTATTATTATTGTTATTTTTTAAATTAATAAAATCATAAAAATAAGCCATGTAGCAAAAATAAGGGGGAAGGGTGCAACACGAGGACTTCGCAGGAGGCCACCCAACCAAGTACTATTCTCTCCCAAGCTCGCTTAACTTATAAGTTCTGATGGGATGTGGTGCTTTAATATCGGTACGATCACACTACATAGAAGTTCACCCGAGTTGAAAAGAAAGGATTAGGTTTTTGATTGAAAAATAAGGAACATTTCAAAAAAAAACATAAGATTAGGTTTTTAGTTAAGAAATAGCAGCCATTAGTAAAAGAAAACATATGATTAGGGTTTTGATTAAAAAATATGAGACATTCCTAAATCTACCTTTTTTTTTTGCAAACAAAACTCGAATCTTATGTCTTTTTAATAGTAATATGTCATGTTTTTAAAAAATATGAGACATTACTATAAGAAAACATAGAACTACGGTTTTAATTAAAAAATAGTAGACATTCCAAAAAAAAAAAAAGGATTAGGTTTCTGATTAAAATATAGGAAACATTCAAAAAAGAAAACAAAGGATTAGGGTCTTGATTCAAAATGAAAATATAGGACATATTCTGAATGGGAAACATAGGATTACGGTTGTGATTAAAAGATAGTAGACACTCCAAAAAATAAATATAGAATTAGGGTTTTGATTCAAATATAGTAGGCATTCCGAAACGAAAGTATAGTATTAGGGTTTTGATTGAAAAATAGGAGATATTACTATAATAAAACATAGGATTAGGGTTTTGATTAAATTTTAGTAGACATTATGAAAAGAAAACAGACTATTACGGTTTTGATTGAAAAATATGAGACATTTCTAAATGAAAGTATAGTATTAGGATTTTGATTTAAAAATAGGAGACATTTCTATGAGAAAACATAGGATTAGGGTTTTGATTAAAAATTGAAAAATGACATTTCCAAAAGAGAACATAGGGATAGGGTTTTGATTGCAAAACAGCAGACATTTCCCAAAAAAAAACATAGGGCTAAGGTTTTGATTCAAATATAGTATGTATTCCGAAAAGAAAATATAGGATTAGTGTTTTGATTGAAAAATTGGAGACAATACTATAAAAAAACATAAGTTTAGGATTTTAATTTAAAAAATAGTAGATATTCTGAAAATAAAGAAAGGGTGACTATTTTGATTCAAAAAGAGATGGTATTCCAAAAGAAAACAAAAGATTAGGGTTTGATTCAAAACTGAAAGACAGGAGATATTACTATAAGAAAATATAACATTAGTGTTTTGAATTAAAACTAATAAATGGGTTATATTAAGAAAATAAAACACAGGATTGGGGTTTTGATGAAATAAATGAGAAAAGATTTTGATTTTTGGAAGATAGGATTAGGGATTTCATTCAAGAAAATTGGACATTACTAAAAGAAAACTAAGGATTATGGTTTTGATTCAAAAATATGATTAGAGTTTCGATTGAAAACATAGGATTATTATTTTGATTCATAAATAGTAGATATTCCGAAAATAAAACATTGGATTAGGGGTTTCATTGTAAAATATGAGACATGTCAAAAACAAAACATGGGATTACTATTTTGATTGAAAATTTGGAGAAATTACTATAAGAAAACATGGGATTATGGGTTTAATTAAAAAATGAGACATTCCAAAAAGAAAGCAAAGGAGTAGTGTTTTGATTTAAAACTGAAAAATAGTACACATTAAAAAAAAATAGGATTAGGGTTTTGATCCAAAAATATTAAACATTACGAATAGAAAACACAGGATTATTGTTTTGATTAAAAAATATGAAACTTTATGAAATGAAAACATACGATTATTGTTTTGATTAAAAAATAGCATAAATTCCCAAGAAAAAACATAAGATTATGGTTCGATTTTAAAATAGGAGATATAACTAGGAGGAAATATAATATTAGGGTTTTGACTAAAAAATAATAGACATTCCTAAAAGAAAATATAGGATTATTGTTTTGATTGAAAAATCGGAGACATAACTATAAGAAAACATAGCCATAAGAAAACATAATATTAGGATTTTGATTAAATAATAGTAGACATTCCAAGAAAAAACCATCGGAGTAGTGTTTTGATTAAAAAAATAGTAGATATTTTGAAAGGAAAAAAAATTATGGTTTTGATTAAAAACTGATAAATAGGAAATATTCCGAAAAGTAAACATAGGATTAGGGTTTTCATTGAAAGATAAGAGACATTCAAATAGATAACATATGATTAGCGGTTTGATTGAAAAATTGGAGGCGTTCTGGACAGAAAAAATCGGATTAGGGTTTTGATTAAAAATTCACAAACATCCAAAAAAAAAGGTATGATTAGGGTTTTCATTTAAAAAATGAGCCATTATAAAAGAAAACAGAGGATTAGTGTTTCGATTAGAAAATATGAGACATTATGAAAAGAAAACATTTTAAAGATTATGATTTTTATTCACAATACTAGGCTTTACGAATAGAAAAAAAATCAGTTTAGTGTTTTGATTTAAACATAGAAAACATTATGAAAAGAAAACATACGAATAGGGTCTTGATTTAAATATAGTAGGCTTTTGGAAAAGAAAATATTGGAGTAGGGCTTTGATTTAAAAATAAGAGATATTCAAAAAAAAGAAAACATTCCTAAAAGAAAACATATTATTAGGGTTTTGATTCAAAAATAGGAGGCATTTCGAAAAGAAAAACAAAGGATTGGGATTTCTATTCAAAAATAGAAGGATTATGAAAACATAGTATCAGGATTTTTATTCAATGATAGTAGGCATTCCGAAAAGAAAATATGGGATTAGGGTTTTGATTGAACAATAGGAGACATTACTATAAGAAGAAACATAGGATTTGTGTTCTAAAAGAAAAATAGGAGATACTACTATAAAAAAACATATTATTAGGATTTTCATTAAAAAATAAAACATAGGATTGGGGTTATG
Source organism: Dioscorea cayenensis subsp. rotundata (assembly GCF_009730915.1). Lineage (NCBI taxonomy): Eukaryota > Viridiplantae > Streptophyta > Magnoliopsida > Dioscoreales > Dioscoreaceae > Dioscorea > Dioscorea cayenensis. The sequence continues at coordinate 13,096,749 of NC_052490.1, forward strand.
ATTAAGAAATATGAGATATTTCTAAAAGAAAACGTAGGATTATTGTTTTAATATAAAAATAGCAGATATTCAAAAAGGAAAACATAAGATTAGGATTTTGATTAAAACATTGGAGGCATTATAAAAGAAAAACTTAGGATTAGGGTTTTGATTAAAAAATATGAAAGATTAAGAAAAGAAAACATGCGATGATTGTTTTGATTCAAAAATAGCACATTCCCTAAAGAAAAATATAAGATTATGGTTTTGACTGAAAACTAGTAATCAGGAGACATTAAGAAAATAAAACATAAGATTCACGTATTGTTTGCAAAATAGCTGTCAATCCAAAATATGATACATTTTGAAAATAAAACATAGGATTAGGGTTTTGAATAAAAAATAATAGACATTTCAAAAGGAAAACATAGGATTAGGGTTTTGATTCAAAAATAGTAGCCATTAAGAAAACAGAAAGTAGGATTCGGGTTTTAATTGAAAGATAGGAGACATTTAGGCATTCCGAAAAGAAAACATACGATTAGGGTATTGTTTGAAAAATAGGAGACATTACTATCAGAAAACATAGGATTATTGTTTTGATTTAAAAGTTGGCGGTATTCCAAAAAAAACTTAGGATTAGCGTTTAGATTGATAAATATGAGATATTCCCAAAAAAAAACCTTCGGATTTGGTTTTTCATTAAAAAAAAGTGGTATTATGAAAAGAAAACAAAATATTTGGGTTTTGATTAAAAAATAGTAGACATTAAAAAGAGAAAACATAGGATTCGTGTTTTGATTGAAAGATAGTAGACATTACCAAAAGAAAATATAGCATTAGTGTTTTGATTAAAATTGGCAGACAATGCTAAATCCTATTTTTTAATCAAAACATACGATTAGAGTTTTGATTGAAAAATATGAGACAATCTTAAATGAAAACATATGGTAAGTGTTTCAATTCAAATCTGAAAAATAGGAGACATTACGAATAGAAAAAATAGGATTAGGGTTTTGATTAAAAAAATTATAATAATCGGATTTTGATTCAAATATAGTAGGCATTGGGAAAAAAATATAGGATTACGGTTTTGATGTAAAAATAAGAGACATTCAAGAAAAGAAAACATTCCTAACAGAAAGCATATGATTAGGGTTTGATTCAAAAATAGTAGACATTCCGAAAAGAAAACATAGAATTAGGATTTCTATTCAAAAATTGAAGGCATTATTAAAACATAAAATAATGATTTTTATTCATAAATAGTAGGCATTCTGAAAAGAAAACATGAGATTAGGGTTTTGATTGAAAAATATGAGACATTACTATAAGAAAACATAAGATTTGTGTTCTGAATGAAAAATAGGAGAAATTACTATAAAAAAAACATAGGATTGAAGATATGATTGAAAAATATGACACATTTCTAAAATAAAACGTAAAATTATTGGTTTGGTTCCAAAATAGCAAATATTTAAAAAGGAAAACATAAGACTAGGGTTTTGATTAAAAAATAGGAGGCAATTCAAAAGAAAATAAAATTAGGGTTTTGATTAAAAAAATATGAAAGATTAAGAAACATGCGATTATTGTTTTTATTCAAAAATAGCAGACATTCCCTAAAGAAAATATAAGATTTGGGTTTTGAACCAAAAACTAGTAAATAGGAGACATTAAGAAAGAAAATATAAGATTCAAGTATTGTTTACAAAATAGCAGACAATCAAAAAAGAAAACATAGGATTTGTATTTTGATTCAAAACCGAATAATATGAGATATTCGAAAAAAAAAACATAGGATTATGGTTTTGATTAAAAAATAATAGACATTTAAAAAGAAAAATAGGACTAGGGTTTTGATTCAAAAATAGTAGCCATTAAGAAAATAGAAAGTAGGATTCCCATTTTGATTGAAAGATAGGAGACTTTTTGGCATTCCGGAAAGAAAAACATTACTATAAGAAAACATTGGATTAGGGTTTTGATTTAAAAATTGGAGGTGTTCAAAAAGAAATCTTTAGAATTAGGGATTTGATTGAAAAATATGAGATATTCCCAAAAGAAAACTTAGGATTAGATTTTTGTTTAAAAAATAGGTGGTATTACGAAAATAAAACATAAGATTTTGGGTTTTGATAAAAAAAAATAATAGACATTAAGAAGAGAAAACATAAGATTCGTGTTTTGATTGAAAGAAAGTAGACATTATGAAAAGAAAATATAGCATTAGTGTTTTGATTAAAATTGGCAGACAATACTAAATTCTATTATTCAATCAAATCATAAGATTAGGGTTTTGATTCAAAAAAATAGGAGACATTCAGAAAAAAAAAACATAGGATTACGTCTTTGATTTAAAAATATTAGACATTCCGAAAAGAAAACATAAAATTAGGGATTTGATTGAAAAATAAAAAAATAGGAGACATTTCAAAAGTAAGGCTTAGAATTGAGGTTTTGATTCAAAATAAAAAAATAGGAGACATTACGAAATGAAAATATAAAATTAGAGTTTTAATTAACAAATAAAAAAATTTTGAAAAGAAAACATAGGATTAGAGTTTTGATTATAAACTGAAAAAAATTAAACATTCCAAAAAGAAAACATAGGATAAGCATTTTGATACAAAACCAAAAAATAGGAGACATTTCGCGTAGAAAACATAGGATTAGTGTTTTGATTCAAAACAAGAAAACATTAATAGAAGAAATAATAGGATTAGGTTTTTGATTAAAAAACAAAATTGATGTGGTACTCCAAAAGGAAAACATAAGATTAGGATTTTAGATGAAAAATAGGAGACCTATTGAAAAGCAAACATAAGATTAAGGTTTAGATATGAAAATAAGAGTCATTCTGAAAAGACAGCAAAGGATTAGGGTTTTCATTCAAAACTAATAATTTGGAGACATTCCAAAAAAAAAATATATAGAATTAGTGTTTTGGTTGAAAAATAGAAGATATTGCAAAAACAATCCATAGGATTAGGCTTTTAATTCAAAGTAGTAGACATTCTGAAAAGAAAACATTTGATTAGTGTTTTCATTGAAAAATATAAGACATTACTCTAAGAAAACATAAAATTAGTGTTTTGATTAAAACGACATATTAAAACATTCGAAAAATAGAAAACATAGCATTAGTGTCCCACAGACTGAAAATAGCGAGACATTTCAAAAAGAAAACAAACGATTAGGGTTTTGATTGAAAAATAGGAGATGTTACTTTATGTAGACATAGGAGTATGATTAAAAAAATAGTTGGCATTATGAAAAGAAAAAAAAAGATTAGGGGTTTGATTGAAAATGAGACATTTTCAAAAACATGGGATTGGGGTTGTGATTGAAGGTAGGAGACAATCACGAAGACGTAGGGATTGGTTTTTGAGGTCATGTTTTCAATCAGGCAATCACAGCAACGTCACTGGCAATCATGCTCTGTGTCTGCATGAGGCATCTCCTGTTCAGTCAAGGCAGTCTGTTTTCACAGTGGTGGACATGAGGCTGTGTTTGTCGGTTGCAATCAAAACATGATTGTCAGTGATGTGTGAGGCTGCCGATCAGGTGTTTTCTTTCCGGAGATGCTGATTAGCGTCTGTGGTTGTTTGCAATGTTTTTCGGCCAATTCTGCTATGTTTTTTTGAATATGTGGAGGTGACAGTTTGAGACAGTGCTGTTCAGAATGACTGTTCATGCAAACCTTGATCTTATGTTGCTGTGGAATGCTCGGCCGCTCGTCTCGTCAATCTGTGTTTTCACAGGAGGTACATCCAGTTATTTTTAATCGAGAGCAATCTGTTATTCTTCAGTGTGTTTTCTTCGGTGCAATCAAACATGATCTGCGTTTCTGCGCGAATCTCTGTACGGTTTTATGTCAAAATGCTGGCATCTGGCACGGAATGGTGCGGTTATAATCAGGAAACTCTGGTGGCACTGTTTTCAGGGTACGGTATTGGGCTCAATTTCGTTCGTGACCACGGTGCGGTCAAGGCAATTCTGGCTGCTGAAATCTGTTTTATTTTTTCAATCAAATACCTGTTTTCTTCGGATGTCGTCAAGGGCAGCAATCTGTTTTTTCTGAATGTCTCCTGACGTCAAAACCCCAATCGCATGATTTGATTGACAATAAATTTGTGCAATTTTAATCAGGCAATGCTTCTTTCATGTCTGCTTCTTTCAATCAAGCTGCGAAATCTTTCTGTTTTCTCTTCTTAAT